>NC_134369.1:16142500-16443750 GCF_035582795.1 Mycteria americana
CTTGATTCAACCTCTACCCAAAACTGTACCTAAAATCCTTATGATACTAGTGGGATTCTGGATATGCTTCACCATTATCTTGAATGAGGTTTTCCAGAATGCAAGCCTGACTAGACGTGTGGGTAACGTATTTTGCTCCCCATCAAGGTATAAATGTGGATAATAGGCAGTACATACATACTGTCATTTCTAGCATTCACAAATACATTGCAGAGTCACTTTCTTTACTGAGGCGAAATAAAACATAGTCATAGCATTACTTTTTTGACTCCTCTATTTTTATGACATTTGACAGTACCTGTGGGCGGATGGTGTTATTTCCTTTTCCAACATTGTGAACAATCCCAGAGATGCAGAGCGGACCAGCAAATCCAAGCAGGTCAGCCAGAATACGGAACGTGCTACTGAGAAGTAAGGGTCTTCCAAAAGCACAGCAGAGAGCACGCCAAATTGATCTGGATCCTTGTGGAGATGACGACCTTTTGTTCTGTTCAGAATAAAAAAAAATCAGGAAGGATTATGTTATGTATTAACCTCAGGTCTGATAAATTATTGGTATTTTTATCCCTCCTTTAATTCATTGACAACCAGTTGCAATCTTTGAGCTAGAAAAGCACAGGAACTGCAATTATTGTTTCATTTGTTTTTATAGAGTCGGAACAAAGCATTAATTTGTACTCTCCTCCACGTCACAAAAAGAACCATTATTTCTTTCCTACCCTTAATAGGGATCAAGTAAGTGTGTTGTTTGTGGCTCACTGGGAGAGAAAGGAAAAAAGAGGGAGGGAACTGACAGTTTTGTGTTCCTGTGAGCATAGAGACTGGAAACCTACACTCTTTTTAGACAGAATGCAAAAGACTTCTCTTAAAACCCTGAATACACTCAGCTCCCACCAGGGAGTCAAACAGACTGAACTGAGGTAGTTTCAGCCCTGAATTCTCCTACAGACAAACTGTAGCTGAAATAATATGCAAAAAATAGTCCTGCAAGGCCTCATTAATATTGACTCTGTAATTGAATGATTCCAGGGTATTATTAGGAATAATGATAATAGGGTTCAAGTGAATACAATCCATAATTACTTTCCACATCAAAATAGAGGCCATATGGATTTCACATGCATTTAGCCAGTAATGTGTTTGACATGCATGTTTAGGTAGAGAAATGTCATTATGTGGATGACGTACAACTGAGTATGTGATCTCTTTGTATATGGAAAGCTATGCTAATGGATACTTCATTTGCATCATGTCTGTTTATATAATTTTATACCATGCTCATAGCATAAAAAGTAATTAAAAACTTAAGCACTGAGTAAGCAGAAGGACATAATTCCATGCTTTGCATACCTTCTGTGCTTCAAAGGCCTCATTAAGGCGAATGTAATTGGTCAGGGCTCTCATAGCAATGGGAAGCTTGCCTATGGTTTTCAAGTCTATTGGTTTTTTATGGGCAGTCTTGATGAATGTATTCATCCACCAGTATGTTCCTTTGGATAACAGATTCACAAACGGCTGTAGGAATCGAACACCAAGGTCCTGGAGATCCTCAGGAGGTTTAACTTCTTTAGGAGTTTTGAAGAAAACATACCTCTGAAATTCAGAAAGATACCAAAAGAATCACACTAAACACATAGAAAATAAAGGTCTGCAAAGAATAGATAAGAGATAAAGGACATAGCAGATAATCAATGAATCAGTCTTGGTTTCTCAAAAGTACTCAAGGAATTTAGGCATTCAGATTCAGCCAATACACAATCCTCAGTACTGGGAAAAATCAGAGGCATCTGGTCTAGAAAAAAATCAGCCTAAACATGAGAGATGTTATTTGTGTGTCTGAGATATTCTCTGATAGAGCAGACAATTCCTTTCACCCAGCCTTTCCTTCCATCAGAAATACTTGTTTCTGATGACTGAAACTGTGAATCATAATAGACATTTTTAAAGCAAACTTGAACAGATGAAATTCATCCTAATTTAACTACAATGGAGTCTGGCATTTTTTTAAATTATGGATTCATCTGGCCTAATAAAGTTGGGTTAACCTTTGATTCTCAAATATATTTCTATTTCTAAGTGGATTTTTTTCTCTCCTTTAGAAATGCATTTCACAGTAAGTACCCAAGAAGAGGGATAAAATAAAAAAAACCCCAAAACACAGAAGACGACTTTTATGATACTAACTTACCCTCACCCTGATGACATTGATTTCTACAGCCAGTAGCATTCCATATAGAACAACCAGGAGTCCTGTGAGGCAAAATCGAAGCTGAGAAAATCCAACCCCATTATCACAGAACTTTACAAATTTGATGGTTTTAGTTATGAAAGCTAAAGTCCAGTAGAACAGCAATGCTGCAGGGGAAAAAAAAAAATTAATCAGCTCCACAGTTGCAAAAATATAAATACCAGTATTATATATTCATTCAGAAAATGCAATGAGTATATATAAAACCAGAGATTGGCCTTTCTCATGTGAAAACAGAAGCCTAATTCAATTCCACAAACATGAAAATATTAAGATAATGTTAGTTCCAAATACCTTTCCTATTAGATTTAGTGATATTTGGAAAGTTTCACAAAGTAAAGTCTGCTGAAGGAAATTTCCATCTGTTGTAAACGTGCGTCTGCATGATGAGTTCAAGGGAGGGAGTTGTCCCACAAGTAAAGGTGGCTGTGAATGATGCTCTTCAAACTTGGTTAATGCTACAAGACTGCTATGAATTTGGCTTGAAGGAAAATTGATCTCATTCCCCCTGCAGATCTCTAGGATGTATGCAGGAACAGGTATTAAAATATTTTCTCCAAACTGCTGCTGCTCTATTGTTCAATGCAAATCCCATATATGTAATTTATAATGCAGATACACAGGCACATCAAGGCAGGATGTTCTGGCGTTTGTAGAACACAACTGTAACTTTTTAGAGTTCTACTGAACTTCTTGTCTAAAAGTGCTACTGTCAGTTATAGGTAAATAATCCCTGCAGTAAGCTCTGGTGATTTGAAAACACACTCCATACCATTCACCACAGCATAAACCAGCTCCTGTTCCCCATTCTTAAGGAAATACCTTCTAGGGTTATGTTCTTATACATGAATCTTTCCTTGCTGCTGTATCTGCCACAGCGCAACAGCTGGAACGCACTCTAACTGCCAAGGAAAACGTGGATATGCTTTCTGAGCGTCTTGCTGCAACACCAGAGAGTCTCCAACCAAGACATTAGCAACTGCAAGTCTAACTTAGAAATATGGATTATCATCAGGAACTTGCACAAATTTCAACGAATTTGTGGTGTTCCAGCTACCTTGAGGCACCCTAGAAAGCCCTGTGGAGATGTACTGTGCGGCTACCCTTTCCATGCAAAACTAAATCCAACACGGAGTGTCTGTATGGCGTTTGGGGCTGCCAATCCTGCTTCTACGGAAATCAATTTCAAAACTCTCATTTAAATGAATACAGTAAACAGAACAGTACAGGAGGAGTGAGCATTAGGACATTTGCCAAGAGAGTCTATCTTCCTCTAAAATTAATAAGCCAGTTTGTAAGAAGAAAGCACTAAGACATCAGGTATTTCAGCACTGTATGTTAGTGGCTGATGCAGTGGCAGAGAGGATTTAAGAGACATACTTACAGAATCCCTCTTACAAAACTATAGCCTTCTTATGTGAGGCTTCCTACCATCTTCCCAATTTATATTGCATCAAATCTAGTCTCTGCATCCTGCTTCAGACTGTTTCCTACCTTTGAGGCACTATTCCTTCCTATTTGCGATATGCCTGCCTCTAAAATCTCATTTAATCCAAGAATACATTCCACATTGTTCTACTCCTAACCACCTTTATCTGTTAATCCTTGTGTTTTGTCTCATTCTTCTTACAACGGGCTGAGAACGCATCCTTCTCAGAGTAAAGAGGACTTACACAAAGATAGCACACTGAAAATCTGCACCAGCAGAGGACACCTGAAAAACCAACCAACCCAACTGGTACCTATGCAGAGCTCTTGGAAGAAGAAATAAGAACTAGCAGAGCCACTCTCCTATTTAGGATTTAAATAAGTGTCTATACGACCTTTTTTATTATTATTATTATTTTACTACAACATTCATTTATCTTTTATCTAAGAAGTATTAGAAAGTGCCAAATGCAACATTCTCAGGTGATAACTGACCTCCCACTGTTATACCTCTTAGAAGCATGCGATCTTACTTAGCTTCTCACTTTTGAATACAAGTGTATATAATCTAATCTGGTGGATGTTCAGAAGCCCCGCAAGATAAGGCTAGTTGGAAAATATAGTTATGGCTCTTTCTTTTAAGCTGTGTTTTTATAATCTGGCTGGTGAGTGCATATTGGCTGAGAGTTTCTAGAAATTATCGCCAAGAACTTCCACTGGCCTGAACAGCCTAGTGATCAGACCACAGAGGCATGCTTTCATTTATGTGATTGCTTTAGATGTATTCTAAACGCCTGCAGCCTAAAGGACCTTGCTTAAAGGACCTCGCTTTTTCTTGGGCTGTGTAAGCTACCTCAACCCACAGCACCAGGGTGTAGATTCTCACCTGGGGCCAGACTGGAAACTGCTGGAAATTAAGCAATGTGGAACTCAAACTGTTCTACACCTTTATTAGATTAAACCCGAGAGCTGAAAAGTCACGTACTTAACTGGATGGGATTTATTAATTAACCTGTGTCTGTTTGGAGAGAAATTTTGTGTACTAAGCAATAAGCATTATATTTATACAATAACAGGAAGTTCCATTTTAAACAATAAACTAATTCCAAGGGAATTAACTACAATGTCAAGGTACAAGAAATTTAGATTAGAAAACTAGATTACTGTCAAGAATGGTAAGGCAGCCCTATAATTACAATTGGTTAAAAAAAGGACAATTTTCTTAAATCAAAAAATTCATGTGTTCCCATATTACTATCCCTTTCAGATTAAAAACTCAAAGTCCTATTGTTATTCATAATTTCCTCCTACTGTTTAATTTCTGAGGTTTATTTATCTATAAAACAAATAAATACTGATTTAAAAAATAGTGCAATCAGATGCTACCATTCAATTACATTTTTTAAACGTCGAGAAAGCTAGCAGATTTTCCAATTCAGTATGAAAACTATTCTAAAATGCATCCTGCTAAACTGTCCAACTGTTACGCATCCATTCTGCAACACTGTGCAAAGAACACCAAAATTAGCATTATTACGAGAGTCCCCTGGTAAACAGCGCTACACTGGAAAAGCTATTTTTGTTGAAATACAATTACAGGTCAAAACCATACAGAGACGAACAGATTCAGACCAGATCAAAGTGTTCCAATAGTTTGGACACTCAGCTGGGATCCTCAACTCAATCATTAGCTTCAGAGAATAAATATTCCAACCCTTGTCAACTTTTTTTGATAAGAGATAATAAGAACGACTACTTCAAAATAGCCAACAGCCTGGGCATAAAGCTGAAAGGCAGGATCAGTACAGGAACAGTACATCCTTGTCTTGCATACCCCAAGGGAATGTGCTAATCCCCAGGCCTGTTATGGTATCTGCCTCTTGAAGAACTTCAAATGGACTTGGTTTCTTTAAGGTAGAGTGAAAAAGATTTAAAAAAAGAAAACATCTCAAAGTTTCACAGGATTGGAAAATTTTATCCTGTTCAGAATTAATGATCACACCTTTAAGCATGTTCTGCACTGCATCAATGAGAGTTTCCCCACTGGATTTAGTAACTTTTGGGTAAGGCTCTATTAGTCTTTGCTTCATATGGCTACCAACTCTTTGCAAGTGTAGGCATTGATCCTGCAGCTGAGACAGGTGATCCCTGCAGTTAGGTGGAACTTCACCGATGCTCAGAAGCAGCAGAAGATGCCACATCAGGTCATTTACTTTACTCTGTGCGTGTGTATGTGTAGTATTAGATCTCCTCTACAACATTTTACTAACGAAGAACCCTCTTTCAGTTTCCTTTCTCACACACTCAGCAAAAAGTTTATCACCAACTTAAGCTTTTCCTCATGGTTCCCATTTACCTCATTGGTATTAGGCTCTAAAAGAAAGCTGCTTCATGGCCACACTGCACTCTAGTGGGTTGATAGCTGAGCATAGGTATAATTTAACTATCTCATACTGGGCTAATTTGCATAAAGTTAGCATCACCTAGTCCCAGTTGTCAATACAGAGTAGTTGCAATTAACATTGAAAGATGACGATCCTCACAGATAATAAATTTGTGCAGTCACCAAGTCTGGAGACTTCCAGAAACATCTGTCTTACGTTCTCTCACAAATACAGGACAATGAAAAGAAAAACAAAACAAAAAATAAAATAAAAATCAAAGACCCTCAGCTTGTGAAGACTTTGGATTAAAATTAAAATCAGACCAACTAAGTGGGAAAGACTGAGGTAGTCTGATTTTCTTTTTTGCCGAAGAGTTAGCTATTAAGATGACATTTTCTAAAGGAGTCTGTTCCTTGGAAATTCTTGCAAAATAGAAAATTCACAATTATTAACTTCAGTATCAATAACACTTACTTAAGTGTTGGTATTCATTGGTATAACTGTTTATTATTCAAATATTGTCCAGAGCTTATCCAGCATCAGTGCTCTTAATACTGAGCAAAATTATCATAAAAGAGAAATCTCTACAGAGAAGGGATTATGCAAAAATGGGTAATCAACTACCAGCTATAAATTTGTGCTACCCTTCTCAATGATTTAACAGCAGAAATGCAGTAGCAACACTAAATTATTAAACACTGCATTATACATCTGAAATAACAAAAAAAAAAAACCCCTGAAGAAAATCACTGCTTGTGTTCCATAGGTGATTGTAACAGGCTAGCAATGCTTTCCGGAGACATAACATCTAGTGCTGAGACATAACATCTAGTGCATTAAACAGACTGTGCTGACTTATTAAAAAAGTAACTAAATGACCCCACCTGGTTATAAAAGACAAAAAAGATCCTACTTAAAAGAGGGGTACAAGAAGAAAAGCAGTCCCAAATGAGAAGACATAAAGGCTGCCAAGCCTGGATAGAAAACTGAAGGTTTTGAAGACAAATGACTTTTTTTTTTCATTTAGTTCAGGAATTAAAGGCTCCTTCTGCAGAAGATGATGCTTGCTTAGCACAACATGCAGTTCAAAATAATCTTTAATATTTAAAAGCTTTCTCAAATCCAGTTGCTAGTGACTTTTTTCCACCTGACAAAAAATAGAACAGAACTTTCATACACATAGCTACAATGACACAAGACAAATCTTAGCAGGATCCATTAATACAGAAAACCAGCTCAAACAAAATTTGATGAGCCAGGACCACCAAAGAAATAACAGCTAACAGGATGACTAAACATGTAGACATCCACAATCTGCAATCTACTTAAACAGTAGAGATCCCATCACCAACTGCATGATTGTCAGCAGTAATGAATTTTCTATAGCTAGCTACAGTTTATTTACAATCCTGCAGAAAATATATAGTATACTAGCTATTTCTTATACGTAGCATTTTCCATTTGAAAGGTCTTCAAGCAGTTTACAAAGGGAGTTTTAGGAACAGGAACCAAGAGCAAGCAGGCAAAGTAATATATCCAGGGTCATACTGAAAGTCAGTGATGTGACTCATTTCCCTTGACTCCCTGCATATTTCAACAGACCACACACACAAAGATGGCTTCAATCTTCTATCATGCCTCAATGCAACATGCTGACAAGCAGGGGGATTTGGATAGCTTTTAGAGTTAAGAGTTTGATGTGCTACTTTTCCCACAAATCCAGTTTTTCCTAGAGAAGCCCCTGGCCCACTGAATCCCCGAGAACACCGTAGGGAATACTATTAGAAGTTAAAGGCATTGAAAACAATGAGCTGTTTCAGCAAAAGTCAGAACTGAGTCTGGCAATGGCACCCAGCAGACCAGATTATAGGTGTACCTGTATCCGTACAAGCTAGCACTGAGACTGCAATGACCTGTCACAGAATGAAGAGAGACACAGCACCACAATCACATTTCCAAGCCTTGTAAGTTGTGACACGTACCGATTAACAACTTCGGGAAATTGGATGTTTCGATATTATGGTAATAGACAACCGATGTGATGGCCGCCAAGAACGCCATGCCAGCCGGCATGTACAGGTGTAAATGGCGCGATTCTGAAACCCTTAAAAAGAAAAAAGTGAACATCTATTAAAATCAAACCCTCTTAGCTACTTAAATGTTTCCCTTTTAATTTATGAATTGTATCCTGTACCCAGCCCTGACACAGGATTTTCTAGAATGAGTTATGGATGTAAAGCTCTCCAATTTTCAATTGGATTTACGCTCCTAAATCACATAGTTGGATTTCAAATTCCTCCCGTGTGCTGAAAATGAAATGTGTGTACTCCTATTTCCTACCGAAATCAATTGGAACATTGTTTAAATTAAGATAAGCAGCTCAGCTCCAAAATGAGAAAAGTTAATTTAAGCTTAACTAGTTTGGGAGCTGTCCATCAAAATATGTACATAAGACCAACTGACAGCACAGTTTCAGATTTTCTACAGAAAACTTTTGTGGAAATGTTTCATTTTCTTTTTCCAGTTTGGGAGAAGGAACAGCACCACAGCATTGGGAATTACTTACAGCAAGTTCTGTCTTCAGTGACTGCAAGCCAACAAACAAAACCTACAACAGAATCATATACCCTTAAGTTTTGTGCTATAAAGCAAAACTCTCCTGACACTTTGCTTCAGGTAGTAGCAGAGGGGGTCCTGCCAACTGCAGCCCTTTGTGAATATGGGAATTGTTGGGCAACGTTGTTGGTTTGTGCAGAGGTGGCTACAATCATGTTTTCCCCCCCTCTTTCCTCCTACTTGCCATCTTCTCCTCCTCTCCTTTTCTTTCACAAAAGTAATGGAGTGTCCTGTGCTGTCAAGAGGTACAATTTCCTCTGCCTCCCAACCAGCTCCAGGAGAAGAGGCACCAAGAGGAAGTCTTCAGGACACAAACGCCCAGGGAAATTCACGCCTTGTCCTCTGAACCTCACGGAAAATAAATTAGCATCTCTGGATTTGTTCTTGCTGCAGCAAAAGCTACCTTTGCGTAGTTTGGAAAGACAAAAGGGGCTGTGCTGTCAGGGAGCTGGAGATCGTCACAGGACATCGCATGTCGCCAGGAGAGAGCCGCCAGGAGCCCGCAGCTCACACGACAGCGGCTGACAAGACCTGGGCAAGGCCAGGAGCAACGGCAGCCGAGCCCCCCCCGCCACGTATAAAAGAAGCCCTTAGGGAGCGCTGGCGACCAGGGCAGGCAAACAGGGCGCGGTGTGGCAGGGTGTGACAGCCTGTGGCAGCTTGCGCAGCAGGGCGTGCAGGAAGGGCGCTGAAGCTCTGCCAGCTCGACCAGGGAGCAATGGTATCCACCCGGCAGAAAGCCACGGCCTCTCTAACCTGTGCGCCCACCACAACCAACACAGCTTCCCAGACAGGGCTCCGGTGGGAACACGCGGCCGCCCAGGTGTGGGGCTGCAGGCTGTGCCCGACTCTTACGGCAGCAGCGAGCACGCCCGTGGGAGGCGCGCCCAGCTGGAGGAACTCCTAGTGACAGAGCTCCAGGAGGAGGTGAGTAGGCTGAGGAGTATCAGGGAGTGCGAGAGAGAGACAGACTGCTGGAATCGCACCCTGCCTTCCCCAGGACAGGCCCAACAGGCAGACAGGACGCGTGATATGGAGGATTCCCTATCCCGTCTCTGCCTGGCTGAACACAGTGACTTAAGGGATAGGGGGCAATGGCGACGAGTTCCTGCCTGGGGCAGCAGGCGCGTCTCCTCTGTGACTGCCCCACCTTCCCAGGTGCCCCTGCGTAACAGGTATGAGACTCCGCAAGTGGAACCAAACAAGGACAAGGACGATGGTTCGTCTAGCTTGGAGGTGTCGCCGAGCTTAAGTCGGCCTACGCCCTGCATCAAAACTGCTTCCATAAAGAGAAAAAAGAAGGGTCACTGTCATAGGAGACTGCCCTCTGAAGGGAACAGAAGGCCCAATATGCAGACCAGACCCACTTCTTACTTAGGGAAGTCTGCTGTCTTCCTGGGGCCCCGGGATAAAGATGTAAAAAGAAAACTTCCTACCCTGGTACGGCCCTCAGATTATTATCCATTATTGATTTTTCAGGTAGGCAGCGATGAAGCTGCAAGTAGAAGTCGAGGGCAATCAAGAGAGACTTCAGGGCCTTGGGATGACTGGTTAAGGGATCAGGAGCAGTACTGCTCTCCTCTATCCTTCCAGTTGCAGGGAAAGATGAGAGAAGAAACAGGAAGAGCCAGCAGATCAATACCTGGCTCCGAGCCTGGTGTCACCGGCAGAATTTTGGGTTTTTGATCATGGTCAGTCTACATGACACCAGGCCTGCTGGCGACAGACAGGGTAACCCTGTCTCAAAGTGGGGAAAGAATCTTTGCACAGGAGTTAGCAGGGCTCATTAAAAGAGCTTTAAACTGGATCTGAAGGAGGAAAGGGATAAAACCAGGCTCACTAGAAATAAGCCTGGGGGCAGCCCACCGATGTTTGAGGGATGGTGTGCTAGCGAGGTCCTTTGGTCTGCCGTCTCCGTGGAGGTAGGGGATGGAGATCCATGCGGCAGCAAAGACAAAAGGGTTATGGATGTGTTAGAAACCATGGAAGCGCCTGAGAATGGTCATGTAGGAATTAGGGCTTCTCCCCCAAAAAAGTGACAGGATCAATAGCCCAAGTGAAATGCATCTACACCAATGCACACAGCATGGGCAACAAGCAGGAGGAGCTGGAAACCACTGTGCAGCAGGGAAACTATGATATAGTTGCCATCATGGAAACATGGTGGGATGACTCGCACAACTGGAGTGCTGCAAAGGATGGCTATAAACTCTTCAGAAGGGGTAGGCAAAGGAGAGGCAGTGGGGTAACCTTGTATGTTAGGGAGTGTTTTGATTGTCTAGAGCTTAATGACAGTGACGATAGGGTTGAGTGTTTATGGGTAAGAATTAGGGGGAAGGCCAACAAGGCAGATATGGTGGGATTCTGTTACAGACCATCCAACCACGATGAAGAGGCAGACAAAATATTCTATAAGCCACTGGGAGAAGTCTCACAATCGCTAGCCCTTGTTCTTGTGGGGGACTTCAACTAACCAGATGTCTGCTGGAAATACAATACAGCAGAGAGGAAACAGTCCAGGAGGTTCCTGGAGCGTGTGGCAGATAACTTCCTGACACAGCTGGTGAGTGAGCCAACGAGGGAAGGTGCCCCGCTGGACCTCTTGTTTGTGAACAGAGAAGGACTTGTGGGTGATGTGACAGTTGGAGGCCATCTTGGGCAGAGTGATCACGAAATGATAAGAGTTTTTGATTCTTGGAGAAGTAAGGAGGGGGGTCAGCAGAACTGCCACCTTGGACTTCCAGAGGGCAGACTTTGGCCTGTTTAGGAGACTGGTCGACAGAGTCCCCTGGGAGGCAGCCCTAATGGGTAAAGGAGTCCAGGAAGGCTGGACATTCTTTAAGGAGGAAGTCCTAAAGGCACAAGACCAGGCTGTCCCAGGTGCTGAAAGACGAGCCGGCAGGGAAGAAGACTGGCCTGGCAGAATAGAGAGCTTTGGCTAGAACTCAGGAAAAAAAGGAGAGTTTATGACCTTTGGAAGCAGGGGCAGGCAACTCAGGAGGACTACAAAGATGTCATGAGGTTACGCAGAGAGAAAATTAGAAGGGCCAAAGCCCAGCTAGAACTTAGTCTGGCTACTGCTGTAAAAGACAACAAAAATGTTTCTATAAATATATTAGCAACAAAAGGGGGGCAAAGGAGAATCTCCATCCTTTATCAGATGCGGGGGAAAACATAGTGACAAAGGATGAGGAAAAGGCTGAGGTACTTAATGTCTTCTTTGCCTCAGTCTTTAATAGTAGGGCCAATTGTTCTCTGCGTACCCAGCCCCTGGAGTTGGAAGACAGGGATGGGGACCAGAATGGAGCCCAAATAATCCAGGGGGAAATGGTTAGTGACCTGCTACACCACTTAGACATTCACAAGTCTATGGGGCCTAATGAGATCCACCCGAGAGTACTGAAGGAACTGGCACAAGTGCTCACCAAGCCCCTTTCCATCATTTACCAGCAGTCCTGGCTAACCGGGGAGGTCCCAGTTGACTGGAGATTAGCAAATGCAACACCCATCCACGAGAAGGGCCAGAAGGAGGATCTGGGGAACTACAGGCCTGTCAGTTTGCCCTCAGCGCTGGGGAAGGTTATGGAGCAGATCACCTTGAGTGCCATCACGCGGCACATACAGGACAACCAGGGGATCAGGCCCAGCCAGCATGGGTTTAGGAAAGGCGGGTCCTGCTTGACCAACCTGATCTCCTTCTATGACAAGGTGACCCGCCTAGCGGATGAGGGAAAGGCCGTGGATGTTGTCTATCTAGACTTCAGTAAAGCCTTTGAAACTGTCTCCACAGCATTCTCCTGGAGAAACTGGCTGCTTGTGGCTTGGATGGGTATACTCTTTGCTGGGTAAAATACTGGCTGGATGGCCGGGCCCAAAGAGTGGTGGTGAACTGAGTTGGCAGACGGTCACAAGTGGTGTTCCCCAGGGCTCTGTGTTGGGGCCAGTCCTGTTTAATATCTTTATCAATGATCTGGATGAGGGGATCGAGTGCACCCCTCATCATGCATTGCAGATGACATGAAGTTGGGTGGGAGTGTTAATCTGCTTGAGGGTAGGAAGGCTCTGAAGAGGGATCTGGACAGGCTGGATCAATGGGCCAAGGCCAAGTGTATGGGGTTCAGCAAGGCTAAGGGTCAGGTCCTGCACTTGGGTCAGAACAACCCCATGCAACGCTACAGGCTTGGGGAAGAGTGGCTGGAAAGCTGCCTGGCAGAAAAGGACCTGGGGGTGTTGGTCAACAGCCAGCTGAATATGAGCCAGCAGTGTGCCCAGGTGGCCAAAAAAGCCAATAGCATCCTGGCTTGTATCAGAAGTAGCGTGGCCAGCAGGACTAGGGAAGTGATCGTGCCCCTGTACTTGGCACTGGTGAGGCCACACCTTGAATATTGCATTCAGTTTTGGGCCCCTCACTACAAGAGAGACATTGAGGTACTGGAGCGAGTCCAGAGAAGGGCAACGAAGCTGGTGAAGGGTCTGGAGAACAAGTCTGATGAGGAGCAGCTGAGGGAACTGGGGTTGTTTAGCCTGGAGAAGCAGAGGCTGAGGGGAGACCTTATTGCTCTCTACAACTACCTGAAAGGAGGTTGTAGCAAGGTGGGGGTCGGTCTCTTCTCCCAGGTAACAAGTGATAGGACGAGAGGAAACGGCCTCAAGTTGCGCCAGGGGAGGTTTAGATTGGATATTAGGAAAAATTTCTTCACTGAAAGGGTGGTCAAGCATTGGAACAGGCTGCCCAGGGAAGTGGTTGAGTCACCATCCCTGGAGGTATTTAAAAGACGCGTAGATGTGGTGCTCGGGGACATGGTTTAGTGGTGGACTTGGCAGTGGTAGGTTAATGGTTGGACTCAATGGTCTTAAAGGTCTTTTCCAACATAAACGATTGTATGATTCTATGTCTGAGCGCAGAACATCCCAAATGTCTAACAGATCTGTAGGAGCTCAGCAGGACCACTTCCTGCATCTGCACTAAGAAAGGAAAGCCCTCCCTCACACGGACATTGTGGTGAACTCCACAGAGCTGGCTGGAGCCATGCTGACAACATGTGGCATAAACACTTAACTCCTCTTGTTGACAATGAGTTGTATACAGCAAAATGAGAAAAGATTCTTCAGTCTCTGAATTCCTAGTAATGCCAGGGTTTTTTGTCCATCAGGGCTGGATTCTCAGTAAGGAAAAACAAGGAACAGATTTCTTCAGGCAGCCTAAGCTTCAGTAGGTAACACTGCAGGAGTGGGAGGTTTTTTTTGAATTTATTTATTTCACAGACAGAAGTTGCTGGAATTCCCCTATATAACCATATCTCCACCAGGCTGCATCTATTGCTGAAGTGCCAAAGCCTTTGGTACCCAATTACTGTCAAAAGGACTTACCAACATGATCCATTTTGGTCTTAGAAAACTGATGAGTCTCAAAATCTGCTTTTATTCACTGGAGCACTCACCAGCCTGCTGAGTGCTCGGGAGGCACAACTGTGGGTTGGCACTCCCCCAGTATAGCTAGGAGCTTTGATTCTCATCAGGTGACACTTATTACTTAACAGCAGCATTCTGAGTCAAGTTAAATAGCAAATAACATAATGAGAGGGATTGCTAAAAAGCAAAATAAAACAGAAAACTCAAAACAGGAGATTTTGCTCTGAGCATCCCACGCCCTGATAACTCTGAATAAGCATGAGAAAAATTCCTTTTTAAAAAAAACTGGCACTGAGAAACTTCCTATTTATATACGTTTGAGAGAAGTTATAATAATAATGATGATATCAGCTTCTACAGCAGAATACTGCAGTGCCTTTCACACTGGTTGGTGGATAGTTGTTATACAGATGGCTAAACAGAGAGGGTTTGTTCTATTTAACAAGGAGCTTCAACTCCATAATCCTTGGGTTGCAAATTCATAATAGTTATGAAAGTCAGCCCTTTCTTCAGAGGAAGATGATTATAGTCATTGTTATACAACGTTAGCTTTTTTCATAATAAATCACTCTCCTGTATCACTTGTTTCAGTTGGAATAATTTTTCCCCACAGATTACTGTTTAAAGAGCCTAAATTGAATAACAGATGACGGATCGTGCTCATATAATGTGAGCTGCTCTGCTCAAGGTAATAGATCAGATGTACTGCACAAACATCAGAAGAAACTCCATGGGGTGTGAGACAAGGCCCAGTAGATCCATCCTTTTACTAAGATGAACAGAACTCAGTTTGCAGGGGAATGATATGACCTACTGTGCACATGGGAGTTCTGCCTGAGTAAGGACTGTAGGACTGGGCCCTTGGACATAAAACATATCACAAAAATGTCACCATCTGCTTGAATTGTTAGAATTTATCTATGATTACTCTTTGGAAAGATAGTGTCATTAAGCTGAACTAAAAAAGATTAAGGTCAGTTGTGCATGTGTACATAACTTGGCAAGGTCTGTGGAATTTCTGATACAAGGTCGGCAGGTTAATCACCAAGAATACAGACTACATGTTTATAACCACAAGGCATATGGTCTAGATGAGAATTTAGACAGGGAGAAGATACCTACCCTGAAACCTTTAAAACGCTCAGTGCTATCAGAAGGTAGACATATACTCACCCATCAGACACTATGCCCTCTGCAATTTCACACACCAGCACAAACAAGAGGATAAAAGTCAGTATCCAGCGTAAATTGTGCCCAGGAAAATGAAGCCATGTGCTATGATGTATATGTACTTTGGAACTCTGACTTCCCCATCCTACACAGGAAAAGAAAATTATAAAGACCTTTCTTAACAACGAGTGACACACAAAGCTCCTGCATACAGAACAGCATATACATAACAAACTAGTGTACTAAAGTTGACACAACTGTGTTGTTAAACATGCATGTATTTGAATATTTTCAGAACTGTGTTCTCATTGCTTCACTTCATATGGAATAAAATCAACAATGCAGACAGGACACAGCCTTAAATTCCTATACTTTAGCAACTTACTATCAAGTAATTACATGCATTAAACATTTTTCAAACATATTAACAGTTTAAATGAACAACAAATGAACATTTTGACAAATACGCACAAACGCTATAATACATAATTTTTTCTTCCCTTCAATGCATTTAATTAAAGAATTTACACCTTATCTAACAATTTTTTTTAAAGTAACTCATTCTCTTGATCTAGGTAAAAGCTAGCAATACTGAGAAAAGCCAGATAAACACAGATTACCCTAAGCAGTTCTTCAGCTGACCCCGTTTTAACAGTTGCGCTGTTATTTCAGCTTTTATGATCAACAGAAGCGAGCGTTAAATCGCACAGCTCGTGCCATGGCTATCTAGGGGTCAGACCAGGCTGAGCAGAACGGTGCTCAAAGTAGTAACAACCGCATGCATTAAACCACCGGGCCACCTACCGGTAACCCCAGTTTTATGTTATCAAATAATATCCGCTGCAGATATGGCAAGAGTTACAGCAGCCGGGCAGCCCTCCTAGTGATTACCAGTAATGAGGAGGGCTGTCTGGCTGCTGTAACTCCTCAGTAATTGCAGGGAATATTATTTGATAACGTAAGACTTATTTGCCAGGTTTTCTGTTTTTTAATAGCTCATTTATTTTTGCTTCCCGCGCTGCTAGTCAAAACCTGCAGGCAAACGCTGCAGCCTCCTTCAGCATCCATCCAGCCTCTGCGCAGGGGGGGTTCACCTGCAGGGAGCCCCGCAGGCTGCCCCACCTCAGAAAGGCCCGACAGAGGAAGCGGGCACCGCTGCCAGGAGCGGAGAGACGCCCGCAGAGCGGGCGGGCAGCCTCGGGAGAGGCGGTCGCCGGAGCACCCCGCAGCTCGCACCGCCTCCTAGCACCCCTTGCAGCCGCCCGCCTCCCCGCGCCGAGGCGCGGCGGGGAGCCCGGCACAGAGGGCAAGGCCAGGCCGGGCCAGGGGGGAAGGTACGCGGCAAGGCAAGAAGGCAGGGCAAAGCGGGGGAAAACACGACACACGCGACACAGCGGGGGAGGGAAACCCACGGCAAGACAAAGCAAGGCGGGGGCGGGCGGAGGGGACGGGGACACGGCACGGCGAAGCAAGACGGGGGGGTGGGTCAGAAGAGGAGGGGGGCGGCACACGGCGAGGCAAGGCATAGGCGGACAGGGCAAGGGCGCCCCGCAGGCACTCACCGATGAAGAGGATGGGGAAGGTGATGAAGAGCAGGAAGACGTGCGGCACCACGTTGAGCGCGTCCACGAAGCAGCCGTTGTTGAGCACGCCGTGGTCCACGTTGTAGGCGGTGGAGTTGCCCTCGTCGCCGCAGAAAGCCAGGGCCATGGCGGGACCCTGCGCGCAGCCGGGCGCCGCCTCCGCCTCCGCGCACATCCAGGCGGGGCCGGCGCGGGCTGCGCGGCGGCGGCTCTGCCCGCACCTGCCGGCGAGCGACGGCGGCGGCCGCGGACCGGCCCCGCCGCTGCCCCAGCTCGGCCCCGCCCCAGCGCTCGGCCCCGCCCCAGCGCCCCGGGCCGGTCGGGGGGGGAGAGAGGGGCGAGGGGGAAGCGGGGGGGGCGGCCGGAGCCGGGCGGGGGGGAGGAAGGTGAAAACCCCAAGCGCCCGGGGCCCGGTGTTAGCCTCGGAGGGGGCCTGGCGAGGCCCCGGGGGGGCTTAGGGAGCGTGCGGTGGAGCTGGAGTCCGGGAGCGCAGGAAGGTGTGTCCCGTTGCTGACAGGACTAGAGACCAGTGCGAAAGCACCCTGGCAGCCCTCGGTTACCTTAAAGCAACATCAGTGTTCCAGGTGTCTTGGGGCTCGGTAATTCAGTGTTTTATGCATCGTTAATAAGACAGAACAGTAAAAAAAAAAAAAAAAAGCGCACTATATTAGTGATGACAGAGGAACTATAGACTACAAGTATATTTTTTTAACCTTGTCAGCTTTGCACTTTTTTCTCCACTATGATGAAGATATTATTAGATTAAATCGTGTAAACAGCTGTACCCTGTCCTCAAAGGAGACTTCAACGTCATAACCTGAATAGCTATTACGTTCGTGCTTTACCTTTTTCTACCCCTAAAATGAGTTCAAGCCTAACTTTTTTTTTCCCCCCACCAAGACTGTTGCAGTCTGTGGGAATCAGGCCATTAATCTGAGTGGGTTCCACATCACTCCCTATGTACACCAAAATAATCTATAAATCAAATTTTGCAAATCTTTCTGTCTTGAGTAGAAGTTAGGTTCAGCTGAGCCAAAGCCAAACAAAAACTAATCAAACACCTCCATGCTGGGGGATAATACTGGAAAGTAAAACATGGTGTGCATCAGAAGTCTGCATCTGGCTTACTCCTCCAAGCACAGGTTGAGTCAAAGCCCGAGATTCAAATATCTCTGGTATGTAGCCATGAAATACTCAATGTTAAGATTCCTAACCAAATCATTTACCTTGGAGCTCCTTTCATTCCCAGTCACACTTCTCCCTTGCTTAGCTGCGTATTTAATAAAACTTTCCACATTCTACAAACAGAAATGCCCACATATCCAGGTTTAACTCTTCAAATTGCAGAAGCTACAAGTTGGCTTAAATGCCTCTTAGGGAAATGACCCTATAAATGAAAAATGACGAACTCCAAGCCAAATCCTGTGTATATGTATTTTCAAATGTTAAAATTACACCCACACTGGAAAGACTATAATTATTTTAAGTTTTGGACAGAACCCAGCATTCATCTGAGCTTCTGGTTAAGCTCATCTCCGTTATCCTAATAGTTATTTAATAAACAGTATGTGCAGTTTACATGCAGATAATTTTAAAATCATTTATATTTTAGTATTTCCTGAGGCCCCAAGTAACACGAGGGCTCTGTGTTACAGATGAACAAATAGAAGCAAAGAACTCTTGACAGTTTACATGCTAGAGACTGAAATCACAGGGTAAGATTTGGGGGAGGAATCATCATCACCTTCACTGTGGCCAGAGAACTAAACAGAGAAATTGAAGTTTGCCAAAGTCTCCAAAGGAATCTGGGAACCCAGCTCAGATCCCCAGCCTCTGCATAGTCTCTGAACCTTGAGACCATCTTCCTTTACTACAAGGTCTCAATCACAATATTTTTAAAAACATAATTCTCAAACAACAAAACATTAGGAGACTCCATAGTTTGGAATTTGAAATTTATGTTTCCAGTGGTTTTCATATGCAGCCACGATTACATTATTAACACGGTGGTTTAGAATTCATGGTCTCAGTTCAGGTCCTACAGCAGATGTGCATCCATCACAGAGCTAAAGTTGAGTCAGAATTGTGTTGGCAACCTGAACAGAAAGGTGATGGATTAAATGGGGAAGAGTCTTGGATTACAATTACCTACTTAATAAAATACTGAAAACAAGCCCCCACTGACAGAAATCAAAACATTTGGTAAATGGGAATTGGTAAACTGAGCATTCTTAGCAATGAACACACACTTGCACGCACACAAACTCTTTAAAGAACTCACACTTCCAATAACAATGCCACAATTTTGTCCCTGCTGTAACAACGAAATCAAGAGAGTGCTGAATTTGGACTAATACTGGTTTTGCTCACGGAAGCATCAAATGACAATTTCTTTTTCACTCACAAATGGTGAAAGAGCTATTCTCTGACTTCACAAATCAGTTGTAAGACAGAGGTTGATCCTCTTCTGAAAAGCTTAGGTGTGATTGCCTGTGGTGTCGAAGGACTGAATCTACTTACCCAGAGTATCTTTGCTAGTCCTGTGTCCAGTGGGCTTTGGAGCAGGTCACAGAGCAATAGGTTTTTTCTCAAAGCTGCATTTTTGTAAAGCTTTCCAAGAACAGAATTACTTCTCAAAGTACAGAAAAGGCAAAGGAACAGTATGAAACCAACAGGTAGACAGCTATGTTTATCTGCATGTTGTAAGTGCAACCTAATTTTTCTCAAGTCCTATTAGATCTTTTTTCCCCTCACTCTTTTCTGACTATTTCCATATCACAAGAAGTCAGTTTCCTACTTCATCGTTTCAGCACATCTGTTAGAAATGAGAAATCAAGTTACACCCTGGCAGCCACCAGCACAGTCAATAGGTGACTGGAAATATTTTGGAAGCACCTTGATTTTTTGAAATTGAATTCCAGACAGACAAGGGCAATATTTTTAATTCAAGGAAAAATCACTTTTTATGCTTGCCTTGGAATTTTAGTTTGTCTACCGGATGCAGACAGGTTTTGGTATTTGCAGTAAAGTATTGACACTTCAGAATTTAAAACCTGATAGTTGTTTTTAAGAATATAAGATAAGAATAAGATAAGAATATTCATTTAACTGAAGTTTTCATTTTTCTTTCCTACCTTTGTCATTTGTTTCTTGCTCCTCTTATTCAGCTGCTTTGCACTGACCTCTTTCTCAACAGTGCTATGTAGGGGAAGTGGTCTATCCTTAAAAATCATGTTTTGCTATTATGGATCACTCTGCAGGTTTTTGCTTTTGTTTGCATCTAGAAACACAGATACAAAAGAAAAATAAATTTTTGAAAGTTCTAAACAGCCACAGCCCATATTCAAAATGAGTGAGTTAGGCATATACATTTGGGCATCAAACAGGAAAGTTTCACTTTCCCATGTATTTTAAAGTCATTAATGGGACCACGTATCAAGAGGAAATTTTAATCAGAAAAAACCTAATAAAGCAAATCCTTATTGTGATTTAGAATTTGCTAAACAAGAGTTCCTGATCTATGATGTTAGCTTCCTATTAAATTCTGCTCTTAGAGGTAGAGAGGAAAAGCAATTTACGTGAATGGGAGGAAACTACCAATCCATTTCAAAAGCACATTGAGAAAGGTTGAGAGGAAAAAATGGGGAGAAAATCACCTCCAGAGAAAGCTGTTATTTTATTCTTGTGCAACAAAGAACTCCATTCTATTAGTTCATAGAAGATATCATTTGACAAAGCAAATGATATTTCTTTGTAAAAATTGTCTAAGGTACTACTATTAAAAATAGTGCTACAAGCGTAATAGCGCAGAGGTTCACGGAAATGGCTGTTTTTCTCTAAATAAACCTTATTAATTTTTAATTGCTGGCCCTCATTAAAAATTAAGAAAGAACTTATAAGTAAGCAGATCTGTCTTAGAGTGGGAACAAAAACCAAGCTCTTGGTTGGACAATGATCTTTAGGCAAATACTCAGATAAGCGTTTTAGATCAGAACAGCTTATTTTTAAGTGAGTGCCACAGAGTTCCATCAAAACTAATGAATGGGAACTCTTCTGCATCCACTTGTTACATCACCAAAAATAGTGGCGTACATATTACTGATTCAAACGGTCAGTTTGTTTCCGATATTTTCCATGGCAAGTATGGTTAGCAGCGCTGCTTCTCTCCGCTTGATCTTCACAGAATGCCATTCTCCTTTACCTATGACTGAGGAAGCCACACTATGTTATTGTAGGACAAACAATACTTAAGTCCTTGAATACTCGTTAGGCATCTTGTGGCTTCAGCTCTATACGTGACCTCTATCATTAAGGCATTTTATGAAGCACGTTTTCCATCACACAGCTGAACATTCAGGCAGGCAGTTACAGTTGCTTTGAACTATCTCTCCTCGGCTGAACGCTAGCCTCCTAGTTCAATACAGCCAGAGCGGTGCTGACTTGGCCACACCACATGGCACTTGAAACCTGGGGAAAAAGCTTGCTCTTCTCTTCACTCACTCTCCTTTGAAGCGTTAAACACACACGCATGCATTTGGCCATACTCGGCAAAACGCATGGTGAATCAAGTGAAGAGCTGCAGGCTTAGCCTGACCTAAGGATACACCTGATGCTCCACTGCCCTCCTGCATCACCAGGATTTCTTCACAACAATTCGGACAATATTCTCCAGGTGCAGTGCTTTCCTCAAATGACAGTAGCCTGCATCTTGCTCTCACTACGCAGAGGGGTTACTGTTGCACTCATCAGTTCGCTCTCCTCTGGGCATCCACTTCTCATCCCAAAAGAGGAGCCAGCTTTTCAGTAAAAAAGTTTGTTTTTTCTCTTACCTGCCCACTTATTTACTCCACCTACAGCTCCGATTCATCCTATAAATATTTTGGAAGGTAATTAATTACCCCAGCTTCACTTAGCTTGGTTGGTGCTCAACACTTTAAAATATTTTAAGCTGAGAAATGCTGAGGCAAGCAAAGCAGCAGTAATTTTTGAAAAATCAGGCCTAGGCCAGCTTCCTATTCACTCCTGACTATCCTTGTACATAGGTGTACTCTTACAATCTCCCCATGATCGCACCGATCACACTGTACCTTAGTTTAGTTTCCAGCATTTAAATGGTTCATATTTTGAGTACTTGCTTTGTAGTACTTGTAGTACAAGTGTTGTGTTTTCCTCAGGAGAATAAGTTGAGTGCTGTGGACTAACTCATGCCAATAAATAACTCGCGTGCTGGCTCCAGTGTGGTATCCTTCAGCAAATGTTATTTTAGTTACTGATTCAGTTAAGTGCCTTTATGGTGCTTGCCTTGTATATGGACTCTTGTATATAAAAGATTATTTTGCCTGTTTAGACGACAAGAATCACACGCACTAACAAATAAACACATAACCAGCATTAATTTCTAGAAGATAACAGGGCTAAAAGTCACTGGCCTTTCTAGGAACTCTTCCAAAACCAGAAACTAGACTGAAAACTAAGGTTTGAATTGTTTGTTAAAGATTGTTAGAAACAAAATGAAGCTGCCATCTTTCCTTTTCAGAACAGAAACGGTTTTCTGTTCAGGCACACTAGAGAGTTGTAGTTAGTTGATTTGTTTATTCACCACCTGGGAATTGTTCCAGGTTATCCTCGATTTATCCAGTGGGTAAAAATTGACACAATAATTAAATTGGAGAGAACTTAAAGCTATCAATTCACACTTGGATTTGGAATGTATTTTTCTTGTGCCACTATTTGACAACATTATACAAAAAATTTACAAAAAGAGTGTTGCAGTTTAATGAGGTTTTGCACTACAAAGTTTTCTTCTATTTATTTTGAATAGATTGCAATGTGGCATTTATTCTAGCCCTTAAAATAAAACAACGACCAAAACAAAAATCACGTTGTGGATTCATTTAAAAAAAGAAAAAAAAAGATCATAAGTATGCACAAAAAGCTTGATCCTGTATAGCCGAGACTGTTTATGGCTGTTTATTCCCTGTTGTGATTTATCATATATCTAATTAATTGCCAAAGGCCTATTTCAGGAAGCTTTCTTCTTGAGTTCAGCCCACATGCAGACTACATTTGGGATTTTCAGAGGCTCAAGAGAATTAAAGCAATCAATACTCATATGAAATATAAAGAAAATTAATTTACTAACTTTCTACTTAGTAATTGAACTCCTAGCCACTGGGAACTGGGTTTTTTTCCCTATTGTTTTGCATTTTTTCCATGACGATTTTAACCTGAAGCTCATTATCTCTTGGAGTAGTACTGTTTTGTTTGTGTATAGCAAAGCGCTGTACCTGCATTCATAGGTACGGAAGCTTTGCATGGAAGTAACTGTAGTCTGTGACACTGTTATGTGGCAGCAGTAAATCCTGAATGTTCTCACTTAGGGCAAATAGTCCAAGCCTCAGCCTTCAAACCAGCCAGAGACCCTCTACTCTGGATAGGGATTCTTTATACTGTCAGTATTTAAGAGGAATCAAGTAGCTTTTGTAAAAGGGGAGAAAAAGACAGCTTCACAACTCTCTCTGGTAATGAAAGTTGGCACTACTCTTTGTCCTCTATAGCAGGAGAAAAATATTTTTTTAATATTAAGTGTCCATAGATCCTGCCCACAAATTTGTAACAAGAATAAGTCGGTCAAACTGAATATCAAAGCCTCAAATCAGCATGCACTATAAAAAAAACCCTTAAACTGGGCAAAATAATGCAGCATCAAGGGGGGTAAAACTATTTGCAAGTTTGGGTCACGTTAAATTAGTATTTTTGGCCAAAAAAAAGAGGGAAAATTCTAAATAGGAGCAAAAGCAACCGCCCAACACATAACACCATGGCAATCTTGTTAGTACACAGAAAACTGGCTTCACTGAGAGGGGCCAGGCTACCAGTCCCTTATCAACAACGAGTTTGTCCTCGGGAGCCAGGGAGGTAGAGTCTCTTGTAAATGCCAAAGAAACCTCAGCTGTTCAAGCTAATGCCACAGGTCCTTCATGCTGTGAACAGGGGACTTACCTCAGGGAATGATCCTGCCCTGATCTTTTGAACTCTTACTCCACTCTTACAACTAGGAATTCCTTAAGCAGCTGAAATGAGGGGTGGGTGGGAGTAGTGAATATTCAGTTAGTTTTAATGTGTTACACAGTGCGTTTACAAGTTGCGGTTTTTGAGTGAATAATAGAAACAAGGGCTTTGTACAGCTACAGCATCCCTCTAAACTTAGTGTGAGAGAGAATGGGTTGGAAATAGTGAAGAGAGATTAATTTCCAGCAGCATTTAAAATAATACAGCTAATCTTATTCCTATGTAGGATTGGTTTATCTGTGAAATTTCTTGAAAAAAAGAAGATTTAGAGGTGGGACCATGTTTAAGATCTATCAGGAGTCTGATGCCGAGTGGCACTTATGTGCACTGTTATGCAACTGGCAGCAAACAACTCTAGGTATCCACTTCACTGCAGGACGTAAAGCAGCTGTAGATTTCTGTAAGAACCGCTCTCAGGAAAGTATGAGCTATTGGTAAGAATATTATATGCCCAAATATGAAAACTTACGTAATTTTAAAAAATCTAAATAAACTGTTCTGGTTAAAAAAGTTGGAAAAGTTGCTTTTATTCTGACAATGGTTATAAAGAGAATAATCCCTTTTCCTTCAAAAGTAATTCTCCCCTCCAGCACATGTATTAAATTTTTGCTGACTGGTGGTAACACAATGCTAAAGATAATGCTTTGTGTTGTACATCTCTTCTTAAAAGAGAAGCCCTATTCTTTTGTTATAGAAGATTTTCTGAAAAAAAAAAAAAAATCTATTTTGTCAAAGTTGAGTATTTTCTTTTTGTAACAGCATATTTTCCACTGTTTCACTCTATAGCATTAGTTAAGAAAACAATCCTGACTCATGAGCACAACGGTCAATTGGCAGTGTGCTAAAACTGTAAAAGAGCTTCAAAGTTGCACACAATTGTGATTGATAGAGCTAAAATCACGCTGAGGACATAATGAGAATTGATAAGTAACATGAATGAACGTCGTGTTCAGTTTTATAATTTTTATAATAAATAGCATTTGAGAGCAGTTTGTAAAACATAGTAAAGAGAAATGCCTTACTTTACAATAATTAGTTTGTAGAGAGTAGGTAGGAAATAATTTGCAGGGTCTTCTTGGTAGGAGCCTGATGCCCTAATACAGTCCCAGGTACTTCTCAGCCTAAGTCCATGGCTCCTCATTAGGCACCTGGGAGCCGTGTGCAGGCACAAACACTGTCTGCCCACCTGATACCACAAGTGGATGTATCAGAACCACCTCTGCAGGGTACAATTCCCAGACTCTAATCTCCCCTCCTATATGGGATTGTTCCCGATTCTCTCTTTTTCTCATGGTTGTAAGTAGCCTGTCTCAGAATGCTTTCCCCAGGCTGTATTTGTCTTCTGTGAAAAGAAGGCAATACAAGCTAGTGGAAACTTTCTGCATGTCTGCATTTTAGCAGTCCAAATGCAAAGGGGGATGCAATGCACTGAGGCTCAGTCATGGAAGTTTTTCACGTACAATCATCTGCTGTCTGTTTTTCATCTACAGCGTAACAGCAATGTAGTGGAGACAACAAGAACCACATTCAGCTGGAAAGCACCGACAGGTGATGATTTTCTCACGTGTGCCAGGGACACATCCTCAGCACATGCTCAATGTAACTGGGCAGAAAATGTAAGACTGCTTTCTACACATTCCCAATCCTGAAACTGGCCAGGGCTTCTTTAACAAATGCTGAACTGCCTGTTCTTTCGGATAGGGTATCACCATATCATAAGAGCAGCACTGGTCATTTCCCCATTTACTTGTATTTTGGGCCATGAAGGCTCAAGATACTGTAAGATAAGGAATGGATCATACTAGAGTTAGATAAAAACTCTGTTCTCTTCCACTATTGGGAACATGGCTGACTATACTGGGCATTGCCCCATGATTAAGAGACTACAACAATAATAAAGAACAAATGGCTGAGATTTAATCCTCGGGTGTAATCTGCTTTCTAGGAAAATGGTGACATGCCTCATATAAAAGTCACTTGCATTGTCCTAGTGTAAAGAGGGTAAGCATTTTGTCCTTTTGTGTAATTTATAAATCTAGCCACTTTTGTCCACCTATTTACTATGGTATTTTAAACATATCTGTTCATGTACACATGGGTTTAAATATATCGTTAGAAAAGGCAATACTGGGTAATTTTATCATTGCGGAGGTATGTAATTCGTGAAGCACTTCAATAACAAAACAGAAAAAAAACCATCCCTCCATCTGTTTGTCTGGCTAGAGGTATAGAAATGTGAATATTGACATAGTTTTTTAAAAAAACCAAACACACACAGCTTTCCTGCAACAGTACAATGTAGGATAAATCATTACAAGCAAGCCAGGCAACTTAATACACTCAAATAACTTTTCCCTGTGAACAATCCAACCAAAAAATATGCTCACCCACTCCCTTTTAACCTGTCCTATGAGTGTTAACACAAATTTGTTGCCATCAAATTCTCTACTCCAAGAAGAAAAGCAGCGTTATAAACGACATTGTACCTACCTGTTAACTCCGAAATCGCTGTTGATAAGTTATGTTGGTTGGAGAATGGAGTTCTTTCTGTTGTCCTTCTCTCAATCTGGACTTTGTGTCTTGATAAATTGCATGATTTGTAGACCACGGCATGCCACATGCACTGACTTCTTTATAACAATGCTGATTTATTTGAAAATAGAAAATTTGCACATACTCGGATGTATGAGATATGTAATGGGGAAGCTGCCTTCCCCTGTGTGAAGAAAACGCAACCTGGAGTCAGGAGCACAATGAACACACCTCAATCATCTCAGTTCCTTCTGTTCTCTTAACCAGCTACAATCTCTGCATGAATGGCCTGATGTCTGTTATAACTGATTGCTCTGAACTGGAATTCTCTCATGCAGCTTGAAGAACTCTTCAGTTTTTGATTCCTGCTATGCATGTCACTCCTTTGCACTAAGATGGAGCTGCTTAATTTTCACTAAGGAACAGAATGCAATTTCTTCTGTCCTACTAGGTTGATACTTCACATTCAAAGATCTGCTTCATCACAATCCTTTGTGAATAATCAAAATGGAAACATGCATCTCTCCTCCTCGCTCTCTCTCTCTGTCCTTCCTCGCTACTGGAATTGCTGGTGATCAAAAAGTGTTCCTGGGGGTCTCTCCTGAAAATTTCAGGTTTTATGCTTGGAGGGGGACGGAGGGTAACAAAAAAAGTTGTTACTTGAAAAATTATGATCTACTCAGTTTCAAAGGATAACCCTGAAAAGCTACTTCACCTTATTTTACTTATCACAAGATTTTAATTAAAGCTTAATTTTGTGCCCAGTGTTTCTAATAAAATATTTTCTATCTAGTCTTATTTACACTCTATTAAGTGGCATTAATGCTCAAAAGTCTCAAGCTGTGGCCAGCATTAACATGGGGTCTCAGTCCCCCTCTTGCTAAAGCATCCAGAACTGCTTAGGTGAAAGGCAGAGGGAAGAGAACAAAAATGCAGAAAAAAGTAATTTTAAACTTTTTTTTGGGGGGGTGGGGTAGCTGCACATAAAGAGTAACCATTTGCAACTTTCCCTCTCATTTCCCTATTGTTTAGAAAAGTCCTTGTCCTCAAAAAAGCTGTCTCATTTCTATCTTATTCAATGTACTTTGGGAGGGTCTCAGTCTCTCTCTCCCAAACTTTCTTTTAAGCACTACATAAACAAACTGTTATAGCTATTGAAGACTAATGAGTTCTACTGATGTCTGGAAGAGAAATGGTGAGAAAAGATAAGAGGAGGACAAGCCAAGAAAATGGGCAGTGGGGGCTGGTGGGAGGAATAACCTTTAAAGATTATTTGAGAAAATGAAGAGGAACTGAAATTCAATATGAATGCTAGAACCTCAGCATTAACAATAATAACTTTCCATAATAAGCATCTCCAGGGCTAAGGCATCCCTTGCGCTCAGATTTTGACTTCAGGCCCCAATCCAGCAAAGTACTTAAGCCTGAGTACTCAGTATTATTGAACTCGACCTATGTCAATGGGATTGGCTTATATGCTTAAATTTAAGCATGTACTTAAGTGCTTTGCCAGATCAGAGCCTTGCTTGTTCTTGTCTATGGTTACCTTATAAGTGGGAAGTTATCTATCAAGCACAATTACTTTTCAAATGTGTAAGGGATACCTATTGTAATCATGCAGCAGGTTTTATGATATTGGATGAAGCAGCTATCTGCAGTACATCAGACTCCACGTTTTTTCCATGTAGACAAACAGTCTGAGTGGAACCCCAGCCATTCAGACTTAAGTATCCAAGAGCTGCCAGTCTGCAATGTACTTGTCCGAAATTTCCTTAAAACTTCCTTCCGGTGGTTGTTACACTTGTTTTGCACCTTCATTGGACGCTACCATACACATCCAGCATCATAGTCCAGAGAACTTTTTCTTACCTGTAATCCATGATCCTTTTAAAGCTGAACATGCTTCACATTTCAAAAAGTTCCTCTCTAGAGAACAGAAATCTTATTGATTGCTTTTCCTATGGTCTGTCTCCACTTTCTCTTTCATCTTAGATGCTTTCGGAGAAGATCAAAAATAGCCCAAGTTATCTTGTTGTAAATATAGATAGACCCTGAGCCCCGAAGTGCTGTACTATTATCTGTCTCCTCCAATAATGCAGCAGATGCAGATCTAGTAATAGAGGAAGAAGTATTCCAGCAGAGGCCCCCAGTATTCCAGCAGTGGCAAACTTTTTGCTGCCTTCCTTAGGAAGAAGGAAAGAAAGCATCCTAGTCTATCTCCATGAAAATAGTTTGCATGACTTATGAGCAGCCCACCTGGAGCCTCCTCAGATTTCAAGTCTGCAATAAGGGAATTTTTGAATCTGCTCCAGAAATTTCTGAAGGTCAGAAAAAAAAGAAAACCCCTGAGAACAAAGGCAAAAGATAAAATGGGCAGATGGACAGAAAAGCACTGGAGGACAAACTCAGTATCAGGATCAAACACTTATTAGCTTATCATAAATTGATAATAAGGGATTTTAGACTCATCTGATTTATAATCCTAAGGGTCAGCTCCTTACAGCTACTGGCTTTTCTACACTAGACCTGGTCCTTAGATGGTGTAAAGGCGACAGTTTGTTCACATCAGCACAGATCCCAGGGGGACATTTGTTTGGTGAAAAGTGGCTAAGAATTCCACAGCAGTTACCCTGAATCTGGCCCTGCTTTATCAAAGTCAACATACAGCTGAAACATACAGAAACATGTATCAGCTATTGTGTACCAAGCTCCTTAACAACCAGATATATATCTGTTGACATGGAACCATGGTTTTCAGTCCTGTTTTTAAGGCAGAAGGGTTTATAACAACTTATTTATGTTCAGAGGTTAAATCTCATATTTGTGAAGTGCTGAGATTACTTGTACCTGTGCTACTCAAATTAAATTGATTTAAAAAATCTTAATGGTGTGTGTACACATATACACCCTTCCTTTATTTATATAGATTTGTTTATGAATAGAGCATTTTTTAAAAATCGTAACTTCTAACACTTAGAAGTTTTAAAAGATATCATGGTCATATGATAAATAATGGCTAAATTATGAGTTCTTAAAGTGGTAGAACAGCAGTAATAAATAGATCAAAGACTTTCCAATGCTAATACCCATGAGTAATAAACAATGGTATTTCCTATCCTGTAATGCATGTCATGGTTCTGATCCAGAAGGCTTTGCATTTTTTTGCCTGCACACAGGCACGCACAGGCTCACAGAGCAGATGTGAAAGTCACAAGTCTCTAATGTAATTCATGCTCCAGTTCAGCAACTGTGAGGGTATGCTGAAGACAACGCTGTGACTAACACGGCCAAGAAATTCCTGAGAGAATAAGAATGATTGTTAACAGTTCTGAGAAACTCTTCCTTTGGGTTATTATCCCATAGAGAGAGATAGTGAGTTTTAGCAGTCTTAACCAAACAAACAGCTCTGAGAAACTAGACATATTCCCTCTGAGATTACAGCGAATGAAAAACAAAAAACCATCTTATGTTAAAAGCAGTTTTCAAGCATTCATGACACTGTCAGTGAAGTACTTGGGACTTCTTCGTGCTTTGTGCATCAGGTCAGAGTTTCCATACTCTCAAAGGAAACTATGCATTGACTGAAAAAAAGAGAAAGTCCCATTTACCCTACTGTTATCTTTTCACAGCTGGCTTGATTGAACAGGGGCGAGGCATGGTCAAAAGTAGTGACTATTACAGCCACCAGAAAACAATGCAGTAGCAACTCAAATGGGTGCCTCTTTAAATGATTTACATCTGGAACACTCTGCTCACACACACCAAAGCAACTGAAAGGGAAGTTGCTTGAATACTGTATTTTCTTGTAGCTTTCTCCAACTCCTTGAGCTAGCTGGCAAATGAAAGATGTGTTCCAGTCCCAGGGCACTGAAAGCCAGAAATAAAGTAAAAAACTACCTAATGGCTTAGGATAATTTTAAGATTTCATGAAGTGTCAGCCTCCTTTTTTGCTAACACCACCTCCTTACGTTGCCTAAAGCAACTTTGCCATCCTAACACAGGTTAAACACACAAAGTAACACTTTCTTATATACATGAAGTAATGAGCAGTAACTATTTCCTCAACTGCCTCTCATGCACTTTAAGCTGTATCCAAGCAAATCAAGTTAACAGGGTAGATGGGGAGAAGAAAGATAGTTTTGTGACTAAGAAGCAAGGCTACAACTCAACTGTTGGTACTCCCACAGATTTCCCAGCTGTCTTCTGTGCTCCGTTTGTCTCTGAAAAAATAACACCAGTAAAATTATTTCTAATATCTAACCTTTAAGTTTTCTGTGTTACATTTCTTAGTGTGCAGAGGCAGTGATTAGCACAATTAAGCACTGATTGCAGGCTGAAGTTCATTACTGATGCATTACTGTGGCTCTCTATTTGCTGGTACGTAGCATGAGAGCATCCCTTAAGAGAACATTTGATAGCATCACTCATCTATCTGCATTGTCATACAGTCCAGATGGTTGCAGTATGTAGGCAACTGGGAACCAGAGCAGCAGGAGGAGTACATCCTGCTGCAATTTTCCCTTTGGTGCTAATCTTGATGCATTTGGATTAGTCTGTTGGTTAGGAAGTCTACAGCTCTGGGTAGATGCACCCAAAGACCTAGCAAACGAAATACCAGAGCAGCTGCACTCAGTAGCTTGCAATTATCAAATGGCCAAATTTGCCCATAAAAACTCAGTAAAAGATTACGCAGCTCAGCCGAGTGACAATTCCCTACTGTGCAGAGTGAATTTTCTTTTGAATTCCACAAGGGTGGCATTCTGTTGCAAGTGGGTCTGTCATTAAAGATCAACTTGGAAATCTGTGTACTTTAGCAGATTAACTATTATTGTGATGTACAAACCCAGAGACAAAGAGGAAACAAGACTTCTTCTATTTGGCAAATGCAATTTTATTTCTGGATTAGTTGTAGGAGTTAAAATTTTAAACATTCTAACATGCGTACCCCTGCCAGACACATTAATTGGCATACTGGAACAATACTGCAAATGAAGAAAGCCAATGTAATTAATCATTTCCATGTAAGTACAGAGTTCTCAGGAATGTAATTGTTATTCTTCTGTGTTACAGAAAGGAGGGTTTCCAAACCTTGAAAAGGCAAGACTTCAGGAGGCATTTGATATGCCAAAGAACTATAAACTGCCTCTCATTAGTCCAGGTAAGAAAAATCTAAACACAATATGAAAAACAGAATACAAACTAAGATACAAAGGGAAGACATATGAAAAGATACAAAAGGGATGACATACAAAAGAAGATACAAGGGAAGACAATGACATTTCTAAGGAGATATCTTGATGATATGAAGAAATTACTAAGTCTACAACTGTAATCATACTTATTTGAAGTCAGATTAGTAGAGATTTTATGGTCTTGAGGAATTTATTTAAACGGAAGACATACAGTCACCAAGAGCAAAATGTTACACTTAGTGACTTCCTGCACAGTTTAGTCATGTATATAGCCTCACTGAGAACAAAGTACATAACTGCAGACTGTGAATCACACCCAAATTTTCCACCCATGACTATATCAGGGAGTAATTTTTGTCACCAATACAAATACTTGGTAGTATAACTGTGGCTACACATAATGATTTTATCGGGGCTACTTGCTAGCTATTTACTTTGCTGGTAGAGAAGATTCTTTATACCGTACAAGCATCACCAAAATTATTCCTTATAATGCTAGCACTCCTGGTATTACTGGTTCTTCCACCGGCAGGGTTTTTATACTCAAAACAACTCGCAACTGAGTAACAGAAATGGGACATTGAGAGTGCTACAAGAATATGAGTGAGAACAGAAGTTACCTATGTACATTCCTATTTCCCAATGGAAAATCACTATGTACAGAGTAAAAATATAATCCTTTTCGCACCCAAACTGGCCTGTGAACGTGTAATCACAAGTGTTGCATGTGGGAACAGACATCTGTGTTCTATCTTCATTTGTCATTTTGGTGTCTATTTCCAGGAAAATTGGAAGATAATTTTCAAAGTTTTGCCCCCCAAAATAGCAAAAAATAGACTGAGTTCTCACAGACCAAACTATGCTCACTGGCAGTCCTTCTCAATGATCTTGCAAAAATTTCTTGCTGCAGGTCTATAGAATGATTTGAAATTACTCAAATTACCTGAAGAATCTGAACTCTCTAGTTCAATTGACAGGTCTGATTGTTCACATTTCTTTCAAATAAAGATGCATTTCATGTGGTTATTGATTTCCTATTAATTTACAGAGCAGCAGGTTTCTGCAGGGTAAAGACTTCATTTCTCCAGTGTAGCCTTCTTTAAAAAAATGTCCTGCAGAAAAAAAGAAAAAGAGATAGTGAAACAAATGCTGTTACCTGTAGTGCAATTTTTAGTCTTTCTGGTAAGCACAGTTTTATATAACTAGATCTCAGTTGACTCATTTTGATTTGTATTGTAAGTAATAATTGAGAAGACCACAAATACCCACATGCAACAAGAAATCTTACCTTGGTTCTTCTAGAGATCTATGACTGTACTTACAGTAATTACAGCATAGAGAAACCATACATACTAAACTGAGTTTGTGATACAAGGATAATTTCAGGACAAACCGATTGCATAGTGACAAATTAACACAGGCAAACTTCAGTGAAAACCAAACAGTCACGAATACTTGTTTACAGGCACACTGTCATCTAATACAAGTGGAAACTTGTTCTTTGGACAAGCCTTAACAAGGAAGCAATTTGTAGTTACTTATATATTTATGAATTCACAAAGCCACAGCAGTGGTCCACAGATAAGGAAAAAAATTAGATTAATCCTACTTGTTTAGGCAGGGCCTATTTATTCTATAGTCTGGCAGATGATAAACCAATTCTGCAGAGGACCTCTACGGGACATTATGAAATAGAAACTAAATACTTATATTTTAATAGGACAGGCATGGCAAAAGCCCAAAGAACACTCCAGCATGCCAGGAACAAAAGCAATTGTGGCATGCAATGCACAGGCAGGCACATGCTGAAAAAATAACGCAGCCTCACAATGGACAGTCATGTTAACCCAGGTCTGGCTATTCACCATGAGGGAACACTGCAGTGGCTACAGCTGCAGGAGATACCCTTGTCTGTACACGGGTGCACTGCCTTCAAAAACCTTTCTGTGTGTGTTGGGACTGACTGCTGATGAGGGAATAGGAGGGCTAAATATACAGGATATGAAAACAAAAACAACAGTGACAGTTATTTCCTTGCTTGTTAGTTTATGCACAGGTATTAAAACACAATTTTGCAGCAATCTTCAGTCGGTGTTAGCCAGTAAAACTATACTGATTTACAGCAACTAATAGCCTAATATTCTACATAGAACAAGAGTCCGGGTTAACAGTGACTACAAAACTTTCCTCTGCCATTTTACTTGGTAGTAAGAATATCTTCAAATCTTTTCCTTCAGTCAAGCTAGAAAATATTGGTCTTGCTTTTGAAACTGTTCGTCCAAAGTAAAGCAAGTTGTATCAACTTGTTGCTTCTATCACACTTTAAGCCATGGATTCTTCTGTTTCACACCTATGCTGACTATCTTTAAAAAAGGACTCTGTGAATGTCACAAATTGCCAAGACACCCAAATCATTTAGCTCTTTCAAAAATTTTACACGTAGCTTGGCTTAGAAAAGGATAGTAACTGCAATCTAATTAAGAAAACCCACAAAACAGAATTAAATGTCTGGTTGTGATGAAGAATGCTTATGGGCATTTGTTTCCCCAAATTATGATCCATGGGACCACAGTAAATGATCCAGACTGAAGCAATTTCCAAAACCAAAAGCATGAGTGTGTAGTCACATACAACCAATTCTGAGAATCGCCATTTTGAAAAGTCTGGGAACCACTGCTGTAATGCATGATAGCTATTTATAACTATCAAATTAGCAACCATGTGATGCAGAAGGTTACGTAGTCCACAAGAAGTAAATACTTGAAATATGTCTGATAAAAAAAGCAAACTGTATAGACTATTGTTACTAGCCTTTTAATCCCTAGAGAAAGAAAGCTTATCCACTTACATTTCATCATCATATTCCTTTGGAGGTGATGCTGCAATGACTAAGTCAATCCAATCCTGTAAAAGAAATACACAAGCAAACATGTGCTGCTAAATACTGCTTTTAGAGATGGTTAGTGGACCACCATGGAATATCAGACAGAGAATCAGGAAGGCAATCTATTCCTGGAAAACCACAGGGAGCAGCAGAAAGATCCCTATTAAAGCCTTCTATAGGAAGACCATTTCAACATTGAGCTGTTTGATTTGTACCCTGAAATTAAAGAAAAATCTACTGGTCTTGCAACAAGCTTTTAAAAATAATTTTTCTAAGAATCATCCTGTATTTGGTCATCTTAGCAATTAATACAGTTCTTGATGAGAAAACACTCACTGTAGCTGAAGCGCAGTGTTACTTGTATATTAAGAAATCAAAGATAAGATAAGCTATTATCAAAAACTCCAATCAGCTTACAAGTCATTTTCAATATCAAAGAGAGATTCTACAGATAAGTATGCTATAAACACTCAGAATGTAATGTGTTTAAATACCAATCTTGACATGTGGTTAAATGCCATGAACATTCACAGTAGATTACATGCGTGATTTTCAGAGATGCTTATACCAGTATCTTCTGCAGATTTCAGTTCACTTTGGTAGTGCATGGCATACCTCTTACTTTTGATGTTTGCAACCTTATTTGTGTTGATGTGACAATGTAATGAAAGAAAAGTATACCTCATATGAGCATTGTAGGCAGAATGAAAAAGTATTCCAGGTTACTTACCCCGCCCACGTTCCAAGCTTTTGCTAGAGTTGCCTGTGCTTCTGCCAGCCTGCTGTCAATTAATATCTTGCCATTTACAGCTAGTATTTCATCCCCTTTCACTATGCCTCCTGGTGAAAAGACCAATATGGTATACATACACGCAGGCAAAAAAAATTCTGTGAGTCTTTTCTGTCCCATATTTATGCAGTACTGAGTATAACGAAAAGTGTCTTCACTAGATGTGAAAGCTTACACTAAAAATTGACATAGACAAGAAAGTTTGCTACAGGCAAAAGCAAAAGGAATTTTTAGGCATGGAAAAGCCACACTAATCTCTTATTGATCATGACCAGTAAGAAATCAGTTCAATAAGCTTTTCTGTAGTAGCAGTTTGCCTGTCTGGATAATCCTTCTATACAGCTTACAAATTGTGGTTGATTGTAGGTTGTTACTACTATGAAAATGGCAGCATTACTTAAATACCTGAAGGTGTAAGTGGCATTTGTCAAGGGTTTGCAGGACTGTCATTCCTTTGCAATAGTGTGTGTAACGTTTAGTCCTTAGAACTGATTTTGACTTGCTGATCTGGAATGAAGTACAATCAGCTAACTGGGAGTGGATTTGAAGTGGGGAAAACACAGATGGTAAGGGGACAGCCTTAGCTATAGGAGAGACTCACAACAGTGAAGAGTCAAAGAGAAACAGTACTTGAGAGATCAAAAGGCTGAGATGTTTTCACAGCAAGAGTGACTTCAACTTAGATGCTGGTTGGGACAAGATCAGCAAAGACAACATAAGGAGATATTGTCCTGTCTGTCTACCTGGTCATCACCAGGGTTCTCAAGGAAAGGATGAGAGATATTGGCCACCAGGAAAAAAGCTTGGATGTGTTGGTATGCACGTTCTTGTGCCTTCCAGAGAGCTAAGCTCTTAGCCAGAAGGCTCCGGCCTTTAGTGGGATTTTGGGAACAAAGAGAGGAGTTCTACAAAACAAATTACTATTGAAAGTAGCATTAAGAACAAAACTAAGCAGTGTAGTGTAGCCATGGTGTAGTAATTGCTTTGCACATGGAAGTACTACAAATGTCATTGCTTGGAAATTGTGAAATAATGGAGATCATACTCTGCTTTCCTTAATTAACAGAATACCCCAGAGAATCAGGTGTTGGTTTGTTTTGGTTTTTTTTTGGGTTGGGTTTTTTGTTTGTTTGTTTTATATCAGACTGGAAAAAGGGGAGTCCTTATTAAGAGAACAGCTCTACATTTTCAGGCCATGTTATTGAAAATTCTGTTATTATAAAAACACAGCAGCAGTGACCATTTATTCTTAAACACTATTTATAAAATGTACATAATTATTAATTTAAGCTGCACCCTTCAAATCATGAGCCTCTCTCTGAGCTGCCCTTAGAGCCGAGACAGAACTTGGCTGCCTTGGACAATCTAAGTGTGGCTCGGTACTAGGCATAGCTATGAAGTCAGCCAACAACTCTCAGCCAGTGTAAGGAGTCACTTTGCAGCAGCATTCAAATTCCCCTTTGTTACTCACCATGTTTGTCTGCAGCACCACCTTCATAGATGGCAGACACGACTATCTTTCCAATTGGAGAATCAATTCCTCCTTCAACTGCAAGGTCTAATGATCCTTCCTATTAAAAGAGTTTTAGTTCAGAAAAGGCTGTTAATTTTTGCCATCAACAGGAGCTTAATCTTTCCTTCTTCCCAGTAAATGGGACTGTACATGAAATGCTCACATGAACCCTTTAAATATCAATCAAATAATATAGTACTTACCTTTTTAATTCGTAATAGCCGTACATCTTTCCCCATAATCTGCTCTGGGGTGAACTATGAAAAGATATAATGATTAGTCATTTCCACCTTGGAAACACAAAACAATTAGGCCGATCTATGTAGTTAATGGGGGAAAAGGGACCTTTCCCTCCTCCAAAATAGTGTTAGAGGAAGATCAGAACACTAGATCATCTTTTCCTGTTAAGAAAGCTTCCTTGCAACATTACAAGAAAAGACAAATAAGCAAGCCCCAGCAAACCAACAAGCAAGAATCTTACCCCCTCCTAGCCCTCAAAATCAAAGACACGTTTCTTCCAGTGTATTTCATATTAAACAGTGAGACATATTTGAATTCTCTCCTTACCATTGAATATGGATCAAAGTCTTCCAAATATTTCTGGAAGCCCTGAGAATAAAACAATACTTAATTGTGAAAACATCAGGCTAATGCACACACTTAACACACAAAGTCCATTTTATTTATTAGTGAGAGAACATACAATTCTGCAAGCTATGAAAGAAGACAGTAAATGGAGAAAAGTACAGAAAGGTAGCAAATAGTCTGTCCTGACAGTCAGAAGACATTTCAAAACTTTATGACAGATCAGCAGTTTGAGCTGGTCATACTACGGAGCAATTCTGAGGAATGGTTTACCACTCTGTCAGCTCCACAGTTCCTCTCTACACCTGACAGAAGAGAAACAAATCTTGAAAGCATCATGGACATTTATGTTCTTCCACACTCTTCTGAGCAACCTTTCTTGGGACTATCACCATGTTGGGCACTATCTAACACAGGCAGAAGTGACAGGCTCCAATTTGCCTGTCAGCAGCACTACTCCACAGTGTCTGAGTTTTAGGACCCTCTTCCAGCCCCCTCCTCTCCTCCTTTCCATGGAGTTTCAGGGAGTTGGCTCCATACCACAAGCAAACGCAGGACAAAAACTGATTTTGTTTTCATATGGTTCTGTGGAGGACTTAAAAGTTTTGGCAGGGAGTGTCTGAAATGAGGAAGATAATATTGCAGTTAGGTAGAGCAAGTTTTAAGCTTTGAGAGGACCCATACCTTGTTAAACTTTCAAAACCTAATGCATTACCCTTGTCAGGCCAACACTGCAGGGAAAAAGCAGGCGTTACCTTTCCTGCAAAGATGAGAGTTCCTGAGTCAGCAATCGGGAATCAATAGTGTTTGGGTGGTGGCTTCTTCAGGAGGATTAGGAGTTACTAGGTGAGACTGTATGGGCGATGCTGGACATTTATAAAAACTCTGCACTTATTCTGCATGTTAAAGTAAGGACTTCAGGACTTAACAGAAATCTTTACTGAGGCACCTAAATGCTGTGTCACTCTTGTGGCTTCAAGCTGCAATAACCTGGGGATATGGAAACAATGCACAACCACACAACTCTGCTGACACAGCAGGCAAGCCAATATCTGATGCAGGCCAGCAGTTCAGTACGTGATCAGGCTTGATATATTCATTATTGCCCTCTTTTCTACTGGATCCATCTGATGACAAAGTCTATTCCACTCTCAGACTCAGCTAAGCCTTCTTCCACTTGTAAATCAAATGCACAGCTTAAGGTTCCTTTGGTATCTTTAAGGGCTGGCTGTTAAATGACAAAGTTGCAGCAGAAAACACTAATGCCTCCTCCTGTTACTATCTTTATAATTTCTCTCAGTTGCCTGTATAATTTTGACATGACTAGGAATGATCCTCTGGGGTCAGATCTCATCCTTACTACCACTGCCTCTGACAAAGTCAGTGAGCACTACTACACACGTCTGCATTAGCAGACCCTCAAATGTACAACAGTGCTGCCCATTTGTCTAACCACACTTATACAGACCATGCAACAGTGGTGCTGATGACTCTTGTGTGGAATGGCAGTGATCATACACAGGCATACTAAATCGTGCAGTGTGAACCCTGGCTTTCCTGCAGGCTGCCTCTCTCCACCTTTTCCCTGAGATCAGAAGGCCAACTTAAGCAAATCATGTCCTTGTTCTGTGTTTCTTCTGAGACAGAAGAAGCATTTGCAAGGGTTGAAGCATGACTGTCTCCCCAGGCTCCAGAGAGCTAAATCTTCAGGGCACAACTGCAGAACTTTTGCTTACTGCCACAAGGGTGTGTGTGTGTGTGTGTGTGTCATAGGGAAATAGGTAGTAAAAGCATCTTTTGGGAATAGGAACATGCGAGACCTTATTTAGCATTTAAATTAGTACAGGTTGCATTACATTTGTTAACTGCTAACTTTGAGGAACTAAATAAATGGGAATTTGATCACAGACTTCAGCAAGGGTAGAATTTCACCTTAGGGGAAAAAGAAAACCCCAATCATTTATTCACTTACAAAGTGTATTAATACTATGAATAGTTTTACTAAAACTATAAGAGAAACATTTTACAATGATAGCTACCTAAACAACTAATAGTTTGAATAGCTGAATTTATATTGACCTTTGGAATCACGGCTGAAGTAGGCATCTATGATCTTGGAGCAAGCAACATAGAGGAAAGAACTCCAATCTCAGCCAAGTCACTAATTCATTATGTAATCTAAAGGAAGTCATTGAACTCCTTGTCCCAGGTCACCCTCATGAAAAACAGATGTTGCCCTTGAAGAAAGTTTTCCTGGGAAAATAATTTTTAAACAGGAAAAAAACCCCTAAAACCTCCACAACAAAAAAACCTGCAAGCAAAGAAGTGAGATGATCTGGATCCAGTAACATACAAATACAGCTATGATACAATGAAGACGTCTGCTGAACTGTAATAAATCTTCCCAGAAATGGGCATCACAAATTCAGAGAGCAGAGAGTGCACTCCATATCCAAGCAGGGACTAATGAACCAAGCAACACTGAGTGGAAACCACAGTGCTAAGCCTACCCTCCCACTACTCAGGACATCTCAGGTGAAAGAGTTAAGACGATTCTAATCCTTTATTGACTTGCAATAACATTCATAGGACTAAACATAAGTAGAATCTGGAACATTAAAATGTTTGACTGCACTGAAACAACTATCTGCCTAGACTGCTAGATGAAAGGTAAAGTTACTACTTAAAAAAAAGAAAAAAAAACAACCAAACCACAAGCACCTAAGCCAATGGTATTGCTCACTCAAGTTTCTAGTATCAGTCAATAGCATTTGAGACCTGACTGAAATAAACAAAAAAGAAGAACTAAAAGAGAAACCCATGACCAGATGTAACAAAATTTTCCAAAAAACACATTTACTGAGAACACAACTGTTATATATACAGAACATACTAACATTCAATGGCAACTGAGCAATCTCAAAGTTTGATTTCTCAGTCAAATCCAGTCTTCCCTTCTAGATCTAGACTGAAACTGATCAAAATAAAAAAAAAATCATTATTAATCTTAATGGTGTACCACTCAAAAGCTCACATTGTGAGCTCACAACTGTGTGCCAACATTTTCATATAACACGGCAATGCATCTAACTTGGGTGTTTTGCACAGAAACTGGCACATGTAACAGCAGCAGAGAAGCACAAAGTTCACTTCTTCAAGGGACCTTCTACTGAACCACCAGTCAATCAAGGAAGAAGAGATGAAAACTTCATCACTATGACAGAGGAAAGCAATAAAAGCAGTAATAAAGCAGAAAAATCCTCCACAAGATAGAAAGGCTATACAAATAAGTGCTTTCCACCACCAGTTCCTCTGATTTCCTACCAATAACTATGTTACAATAATAGCTCTATTTGTTAAAGTAAGAAAATATTTTATTACTGAAAGCATTGCAACTAGAGACAAAAAGAAACAAGGAAACCTTAGGAATGTAAAAAAAAAATAATTTGCCAGTACCAGATCAGTTATCAGTGTTCAAATATCTTAAAAATTGCACTAACCATACAAGTAGTCACAGATGGTTCAACTGAAGGATTTACTATCCTCTCATTCTTCATCTGTCTAGACTAGCAGGAACCACAGGCACACACTGAAAGTTTACAAAGACTAGCAGTTTTCATGCACTAGGGCTGTCTCACATCCTCCGTTTTAGAAACTGACAACAGGATTAGAAAGGAAATTTTTAAATCTATGATCAGTCAAAACAAGAAGTACCACACAAAACATGGAAAATGTTATTTTACTTGTTTTTTGTTAGATCTAAATGATGAATTGTAAACCACCATCCTTTTAAACATCTCTTGTGGCTGCAAAAGAAAGAAAATTGCCAAACCAGATATTAACTTTTTGCTGTAAATAAGTATCACCTACTGACAAATAATCTCACTGCTTTTTTTTGCTCTTCTAGGGACTGAATCACACTTGCACTTGTTAGTGCTTGCTCCCTATAACATTTCAAAATGAGAGAACACACACAGTGAAATAGTACTGAATACAAAGAGGAAAGAATTCTAGAGAGACTACGTAAATACTGCACATTTCCATACCACAAGGTTTCTGAAAAATATTTCCCATGACTGCTTTTATCCCTAATTTCTACAGAACAGTGCTGGAGTAGCTTCTCTGTGACTTTTGAAAAAAAAAAACATGGACAAAATACTAGACAAGTCATTCCCAAAATACTGAAAAGTCATGATAAATATATGTTACACATTTAAGATTTGCTCTCCTACCAGGGATTTCCTATACTGAAAGGCAAATTCCATTATTAAATTCCTCATGAAGTTGATAAGGTGAAAGAAAAGATATATGTATTTGGGCTCATCCTGAAAGAAACAATTACCTAAATACCCATTACTGGTACAGGTTCTTTCTACTTAAAGAAAAATTCCTCCTAAATTTAATTGACTTTTTTTCTGAGTGGTCTTGCTTCAATTTGGATATCTACAAGTAATTTCACAATATTGATTAATAACTGCTGGATTTTATTTTATTGTGTTGGGCTTCAATGATTTTAATCCCATATTGATTCTGGTTTTCTTTTGCTTCCAGTGCCTTAGCAAAATGGTACACTGTAGTTTGGAATCACTTAGAATACAGAACCTCTTATTATGATATAAAAATTTTCAAAAATAAAATGGGCTAAAAAAAAAAAAAAATTATACAAAACACTCCTCACACCTCTCCAGCCTCAACTGAAAACCCTGCACCAAATCAGGTAATGTATCTGAGTCTTCTGAAACAAGAACCACCTTCTATAGACTAAACTATAGTATTTACATTTCCAAACTCATTTTGCTTTAAAACAAATTACAATATATCAGTTTCACTACTGATTCTATCAGTGTCCTATAGTCATACCATTACTTGGAAAAATGTATCTATTCCTGAGTCAATGCAAGATTTGTGGTCTGCTTTTAATTAATACAAAGACTGAGGTTTTGTCTTGAAGGACTTTTGGGCAAGTATGGCAAGATTTTCCACAAAACTCTTCAGCCCCTCTCTAGCCACTTAGAAAAAAAAATTATTTCCTTTTCAAGACAGATGGTTTTGGTATAGCTACGGCCAATAACAACTGAAATTTCCAATCATCGCACATCTTACCACACAGTATCTAAGCACCTGTCTCAGATTCCTTGACTGCAGTCCTGCAGAATCAGGCTTCAAATCTTGCAAATTAGAGGAAAGCTTAAATATTCATTCTTCCTTTCAGAAATGCTGCATCCAACCACAAAGGAGTGAGGGAGGAAAAATTTTTAGTGGCAGCAAGTGCATCAAAGCCTTCTAACTCACACAACAGGATGTTTGTGATAGTTGGGAGAGCAGAGACTAATGTTCACATTGGTTTTGCTTCTTTGAAAACCCCACCACTAAATCATAACAATCCTCTCCTGTTTTCTGAGCCAAAATTTAATTAGCTTTGCTATGAGTATATTCCAATTCACTCTAGGACAGCAGAGACAAACAGTTCACACTGATTTTGACCCAGAGCAGCCCTCAGCATTCAAGGCTACACGCAAGGTTTAATCCTCACCCATCATTTCCCTATTTATAAGTGAGAACAATTTCATTTTCATGAACTGTTAAAAGACCTGGGAATTCTGACCTGAATTCAGGTAATACGAAAACTTAAGTCACAACAGAGACTTCACTGCTCCTATCTGGCCCAACTACCTTCCAGATAACAGCAATGTTTTACCCATTCTTGCATGTTTATTTTATTCTTATGTTCATGCTTTTCATCTTTACTAGTGAATTGCTCAAGTATAGGCTCCCTTTATTAGCTGTTTGAATCAAGTAAATCCATCAAGATCAGTTTCTAGAGTTTGGTACTCAGGACAGCTAAATTCAGAAAAAAACAAGGCAGAAGAAATTATGTGCATTATGTCATATTAAGACATAAAGACTGGAGTTCTATAAGGCATGTAAAATCTAGCAAGACAAGGAATAGGGTATCAAAAGATACTTTGCCTTTGGTGATACTTCCCTTCGCTAAGAGGATCTGAACTGGTCCTGTATCTGAACCATTGACTTAAATGAGGACCACCCCCACGCTGCTGCCTGCCTCCCTCTCCCCCCCAAACAAACAAACAAAAACCATTCCTTCTGCATGAAATCGAATTATAATTCTTATACATTTCTGGAGACAGGCAGGTACCTCCTTGTCTGTTTTGTCATACACTGGCCTTTTCGTTTTTTAACTAATAGAAGTAGCCTCCCTCTTTACTTCGGTATCCATGCGAGCCTTACTCCGCATACTACTGTGACTTTATTGCAGCCCGGATGAATACTCTTTAACTGCATTAAGTCATAAAAGGAAGTAAGGAGTAACAGCTCTACAAAAACAATTTATAGACTTATGTTTCTCTCAAAGTCCTATCAGGATATTGCTCCCACTGAAATTGTGATCTTCCAACTAATATAAGATAGTTTGGGAATGAAGATGATTAACATCTGAAACATTTTACCAGACTTGTGATTTGGAAAATGTGCATGCATGCATAACAAATCATAAGAAATTTCCCTATGGAGGTGGATCTTATTGCCAATTTCTCAAACTAATTGTAAGCAGTCAGTAACAAAAAAACCCACAAGCAACATTTGTACCAACACAGACAATTTGTACCAAAACTGTCTGATCACACGTAAGGGTATTATCAATTTTGCAAACTAGTTTATATTTGCACACCAGGCATTTATTTTCAAGAGCTAGATTATATTAACTGCAGATTATTATTTTACTCCATTCATTCCTCCCCTACGGAATTTCAAATTGCTGAAGGAAATATCTGCTGAAGGAAATACAACTGAAGGAAATATCTACACAGGAGGGATCTGAATTTATTTTTAGTTCATGTACCTGCCTTCTCTTGAGCAACTTATAAAACCTGCTTTCATTTATCATTTCAATCCATTTATAATATAGAAGTTTTGACACAACTATGTCTGTGGGAAAACTGGTTACTAAATATCACTAAAAACTGTTCAAACTGTAACTGGGAAAATAAAGGAAGAAGAGTATCTAAATCATTAAAGCAGAAAATGACAAAAAAATCCATCCCACTTTAATGAAAGACAGCTAGGAATATTGTGCCCATCATGATTTATTGTCAACCATAGCATAAGCTTGTAATTAAATAAATGAAATGCAAATGTGATGTATTTTCCATCACTTTAGAAAGCTCACATGTTGCAATACACTGTCTTGCTCATATAAATGGACATATACACACATGTCCACACACATGCATATAACAGACACACAACTTTAATTGTAACAGCTTAAGTCATTATGACCCTTGAGAATAAATACTACTAATTGGTCCATCAGCTATCTTAGATGAATTTTCAGGGCTGTCATTTGGAGTTATCACCTGTCAGAGCAGTATTTCTCTTGTTTTTCAGTAAGCCTTGGCTCACCTTCCCTCATACACCACAATTCCCAAAGACGCTACATGGTTGGTCCTAAAATATTTAGCCTAAGGGCTTTTTCTTCATTTACATTTGAAACAGAAATGGAAAAGAAATAAGAAAAAGAATCTGATTGTGAGTCAACTTCGCAGTAGCACTGCATGACCAGTATACTGGAGTCTAAGATATAACAATAAACTTTTTTTATCTGGAAATGAAATGATGAGTTAGATATCTACATTTCAAGTATGTTCGTGTCAAAGGAAAAATACGGTGTAATTAATTTTTACTATTTCATTTCTGACAAAGCAATTCAGAATTTATAAAAATACAAACCAGCACGTGAATAAATGAAAAATAAGATCTACAGAGTCTAAGGCTCTACACTGCTCTGGAATTATGCACCCCAGTACAAAAACTGTCACTAAGAGTGACTTTTAGATCATGAAAAAAAAAGGACAAATAGCCTTTTGTACTTACCATTAGTGATCATTTGAAAATCTACATGAATTTTAGTTAGCAGAAAACAACACAAGCATTGATTCTTTGAGGACAAGTCAACCACAAATCCCACAGTACTGTAGCACTTGGAAAAAGAACATTAAAAGGCTTACCAGGGCCTCTGATTTGATTGTTGGCCTGACCATAAAATTTGGGTCAGGATGCAGCATGACTGGTTTAGAGACTATTGGTACCCCTGGATGTCGTTGGGTAGGTGGACTTGGAGCAAGTTGCTATGGGGTTAATTTAAGAAAATTACAATTCACAACATAATTTGTGCAAATCCATCATTTCACCAAGATGCCTCAATACAAATAGTTTATGGTAATTAATTTAATGACACTAATACAAGAAAAGGCTTACAGAATTATTTTAAGACTTACAAAGTTAACAAGCCAAAACATAATTTCTCTTGCATCCAAACAGTAGCTTTTTCCCCTAAACTCTGACTTCACCAGCAAGATTATGGAAAAAATGTCATCCCTGCTTTTGGCATTTATCCCATAAAGGCAATGAACTGAATGAGAAACTACAGGAAAAAAAAAATCCAAACCCGCTAGAGTTGAATGTAAGAACATAATGAACTAGAAATGAGATTTTAACTAACCTATGGCTAAACAGTTCTTTTAAGATGAAATTCACCAGGACTGCAGTGATCAGCTTTCCATAAAGAATTTCAAGTTAACTTACTCTGACTTAAGAGCAAGGGTTAGTTACGCTGATTACCTACCCTTGACTCCACAAAGTACAGATACCCAGAGGCATCTGAGACCTAATCATCCAGCACGTACTAACCCGATTGTACACTTCTTACTCAGTCAAAACTCCCACAGACGTCAAGCATAGTTTTATTCAAGAAAAGAGTTCAAAACTGAGTCCTGTGGGTTTAGTTTCTGACTTAACCCCAGCAACTCCCAGCACACTCTTGTCAATGTTTCTCATAGGAAATGTGATGTATTCCAAACCCCAGCAACTCTCAGCACACTCTTGTCAATGTTTCTCATAGGAAATGTGATGTATTCCAGATATCATTCACATAGTACAAGCTGTATCCTCTGAAATTATTTGAATTGTTTCCAGCAAATTGGTTAAGCGATTTTTTATTTTTTTTTTAAAAAGGGGAATTTTTCGACTTTTTTTTTGGGTGGGGTGGGATGTTTTTTCCCCTTTTTTGAATAATTTAAGAAAAAAGGTTTGGAACCAGATCTTTGGAAGCCCCTGTGGATATCCCTCAACTAATGTCGTTCCACACCGCAAAATATATTGTACCGTTAGGCTTTCTGATCTTAGAAGAATCAGCAGGTTCACAGATACCAACTTGTTAAAGTTGCACTGGAACTGGATGATTTCTCCTGGAGTTGCACAATTTAGAGACACACTTTTCTAGAGTGCCTCAGAATGGGGAAACCTGATATCCAGCCATCCTGAATCAAAATCAGTGCAAAGAGTTATCAAACAAATGTTGGTTCTTCTGAGAAGAAAGCTTGCTTAGCACCCATTATGTTTAAAACATAGTTTGGTCCTAGCTCCTTCTGTCTGTCTTGACAGAAGAAAAAAGTATATGCTCCATAACATACAGGCCACACAAACATAGACTGTATGTTGCCGAAGTGTTGAAATATGAAGTCCTCACACCATTAGGGGCCACTTCCACTACCTTGTATTAGGTATCTTGTAACACAGCAATGGATCCACACACATGAATGCACGTGCTGAATTTTAAATAAATTAGTCATGCAGAGGCAAACCCTTGACACTTCCTTGACATTAGCATTACATGGGAAAGTTCATAAGACTACAGTCATTGTTAACAGTACATGACATACCAGCGGATTGCTTGACGCAGAAGATACTTTGCCGACGTGGGAGGTGTTTCTTACAACCTAAACAGTAACAGACTTAGTACTGGGTCCACATAAAGTATATATCTAATAATAATTTTGAGAAACAGATCAATTTATACCACATATTTTAATAGTTAATTGTCAAGAATGTATTTGACAGGATGTCATTCCTTTTGTCAGGTATTTGTTCGAGCTGAATTTGAAATTAAATGATCTGTGGGAAAAAAAAACCTTAGCAACATAGAGAAGATTTACCAGTTTGAGTAATCTTAGAAAAGTAAACTTATGGGACAACAACAGTTGTCTTATTTTTGGCTTTAGCAGGCATAAACACAAGATCTTTTATCACTGAAGTCAAATAAATGCACTGCTTCTGCTTATCTGTGGTATTAAAAACTGACTTTTTAAAAAGCTGCAACGATAAATTGTCCAGCTTCTGATTTTACTTCCATATCTGAAGCCACATCAGGAATACCAGGTTATCTACTTATAAACCAAGCAGCTTTGGCTCAGTATTAATACTTTACTAAGAGCTTAGTTCTTTCCTCATATACACTAATCATATTCAATGAAAACTATCTTATTTTTGAAGGCTAAGTTATTTTTTTGTTGTTGTTGCCTGACATATTTTTCTTTAATTATTAACCTCTTTTCTCTAACATATTTAGCAGTGAAAAACTGCCAGAAACATATATTGGAATATATGGGTTTGTGGTCAGATCCAGTATAGCAGTTCCTATATTACTTCTTTTATCTGAGTATTTTCTATTAGCATTAGGAGAATGTATTTCTCCTCTAAACACTAACGTACACTTGGATCATTTCACATAATTTTTATTTTGCAAATAACTTGGAAAACCTGTTATCCATAAGAACATCTGACATCTCCATTTCAGTGGATCTAGCATATTCTTGGCACTTCAAACATGTAAACCACATAGATCAAGCACTATCAGAGGTATACTTAAGTTTGTAGGAAGAGATTCATAGTTCATGTTACGGCAATTATTCACATAGAAATAATCTGCCAGTTTCCCCTGATTAATTTGCATATCCTTCCCCACCCCAACCAGAATCATGCAAAAGCAAAGCCTACTACTATTTCCAAGTAAACATGCAAAAAAAATTAACATCAACAATGCAGTCAGTCAATTCATGCAGAAAACTGTGTAGAAAGGAGTGACCGCATGGGATCCTCTTCTGCTGTTTGAAACAAGTAAGAATCTTTTGCCATGAAAACGAGTAGATGACTCCTGCTACAATGCTTAGCAAAGGGAATTATGATGAAACAGCTGCCATTTCTCTCCTAAAGTGAGATCTGGCACAAGATTTCTTATATTTGATCTTCTTTTGGACTGAGACTGTAATAAGGAGAAAGTCAGAATATTTTCTCAAAGAAATTCCTAACTCCTATGTGTCCAAAAAAGTCAAACCTGACTACCAATGTTCATTTAAAAGTATTTTACTGGTAATTTATACTGTGTTGATATTTTCAAAGTTTGAGCTTCTGATTTTAAGCTAATTTTTTTTGTTCACTCTTCTCATTTAGCAAGGCAATTTGATGACATATTTATAACACTTTCACAAGTCATTTTCACTACACATATTTTTCTCAAATTTAACTATGGGTTAAATTTGCCGCCTGCTATTGCTTTTTTTTTTTTTTTTTAATCTTTAAACACTCAAGTTCAAATCGTCTTTTTAACTGATACATTCTGCCCAAGACACCTGCATGTGGTAGGATTACAACGTACATATAGAGGAGAGAGCAAAACCCGCTTGACTTAAATTTTTAAAAAACTTAAAATAAGACTACCTCTGGACTGCATTCACTACTATGAAATAATGAAACCATCTCATTCCTTCTTTTAACATTGCATACGGCAGATGGGTAGATCCAGTGGATAAAGTGGGTGATGGAGCAGGGGAGGGAGGCCAGGCAGGGGAATGGCAGAGGCACATGCATGCAAACAGATCATGAGGTCACCTGGGAAGCTGGTGTTACTGCCAGGGCTGGACCTCTTGAAAGTGAAACATTTGATGTAGGAAGTGGATGAGCTGATGCTGCTGGAGTAACAGTGGGTGGTGGTGGCAGAGGTGGTGCCACACGTTGTTTAGGCTTGTCAACTTCATCTAAGTTTATATCATCAAGGTCTGTGGTATGAAGCTGCAGGCCACCGGCAAAACGCCGCATTGATGTGGCAGAAGGAGAAGCAGAAGGACGTCCACTTGCCAACTACGTGCAACAAAACAGAAATCTGTCTTAGCAGTTCAACCGCCTGCAACAGCTCTGAAGAAATTAATGGCAAATCCTAGAACATCACTCAGCCTAACTGCTCCTGCACAGGAAGCTCTTGGCTTCTCCCATACAGAATATACATAAAATTTTACTCTGAAAGCCTTTTAAAAAGCACTCCCTGGGATTCCAGTTTAAAAAGAAGAAAATTGGAGTGCTGTGACAGTAGCCTGGGCTGTTAGGGCATGGGGGATGACACAACCCCCCCCAAAACCCCAACTGCATGGAGTCTTCAGAAGGTAAAATCTTAGGACAAATCACAGGTAACACAACTCTTGCCTCTCTTGTTCCTATGAATAGAAAGCAAGAACTGCCCCTTGCAAAAGGTAATTATATAAAAGGAAAGTATTTTATTGGTAATTTCTAGCCAAATGCTTTGGCTAGAACTCAGGAAAAAGAGGAGAGTCTACGACCTCTGGAAGAAGGGGCAGGCAAGTCAAGAGGACTACAAAGGTGTAGTGAGGTGGTGCAGGGAGAAAATTAGAAGGGCCAAAGCTGAGCTAGAGCTCAATCTGGCTGCTGCCATACAAGACAACAAAAACCACTTCTTCAAATACATTAGCAGCAAAAGGAGAGCTGAGGAGAATCTCCAGCCCCTAGTAGACAGGGGAGGGAACACAGTCACCAAGGATGAGGAAAAGGCTGAGTTACTTAATGCCTTCTTTGCCTCAGTCTTTAATAGCAGGGCCAATTGTTCCCTGGGTACCCAGCCACCCGAGTCGGAAGACAGGGACGGGGACCAGAATGGAGCCCCAATAATCCAGGGGGAAATGGTTAGTGACCTGCTACACCACTTAGACACTCACAAGTCTATGGGGCCTGATGAGATCCACCCGAGAGTACTGAAGGAACTGGCAGAAGTGCTCACCAAGCCCCTTTCCATCATTTACCAGCAGTCCTGGCTAACCGGGGAGGTCCCAGTTGACTGGAGATTAGCAAAAGTGACACCCATCTACAAGAAGGGCCAGAAGGAGAACATGGGGAACTACAGGCCTGTCAGCCTGACCTCGGTACTGGGGAAGCTGATGGAGCAGATCATCCTGAGTGCCATCACACAGCATGTAGAGGATAACCAAGGGATCAAGCCCAGCCAGCATGGGTTTAGGAAAGGCAGGTCCTGCTTGACCAACCTGATCTCCTTCTACGACAAGGTGACCCGCTTAGTGGATGAGGGAAAGGCTGTGGATGTTTTCTATCTAGACTTCAGTTTGGATAGACGACAGTTTGACACGGTTTCTCACAGCATTCTCCTGGAGAAACTGGCTGCTCATGGCTTGGATGGGTGTACTCTTCGCTGGGTTAAGAACTGGCTGGACGGCCGGGCCCAAAGAGTGGGGGTGAATGGAGTTTACTCCAGTTGGCGGCCGGTCACAAGCGGTGTTCCCCAGGGCTCTGTGTTGGGGCCAGTCCTGTTTAATATCTTTATCAGTGATCTGGACGAAGGGATGGAGTGCACCCTCAGTAAGTTTGCAGATGACACCAAGTTGTGTGGGAGTGTTGATCTGCTGGAGGGTAGGCAGGCTCTGCAGAGGGATCTGGACAGGCTGGATTGATGGGCTGAGGCCAATTGTATGGGGTTCAACAAGGCTAAGTGCAAGGTCCTGCACTTGGGCCACAGCAACCCCATGCAATGCTACAGGCTTGGGGAAGAGTGGCTGGAAAGCTGCCCGGTGGAAAAGGACCTGGGGGTGTTGGTCAACAGCCGCCTGAATATGAGCCAGCAGTGTGCCCAGGTGGCCAAGAAAGCCAATGGCATCCTGGCTCATATCAAAAATAGCGCAGCCAGCAGGACTAGGGAAGTGATCTTGCCCCTGTACTCGGCACTGGTGAGGCCGCACCTTGAATACTGTGTTCAGTTTTGGGCCCCCCACTACAAGAGAGACATTGAGGTACTGGAGCGTGTCCAGAGAAGGGCAACGAAGCTGGTGAAGGGTCTGGAGAACAAGTCTTATGAGGAGCGGCTGAGGGAACTGGGGTTGTTTAGTCTGGAGAAGAGGAGGCTGAGGGGAGACCTTATCGCTCTCTACATCTACCTGAAAGGAGGTTGTAGCAAGGTGGGTGTCAGTCTCTTCTCCCAAGTAACAAGTGATAGGACGAGAGGAAACAGCCTCAAGTTGCACCAGAGGAGGTTTAGATTGGATATTAGGAAATTTTACTTCACTGAAAGGGTTTATCAAGCATTGGAATAGGCTGCCCAGGGAAGTGGTGGAGTCTCCATCCCTGGAGGTATTTCAAAGATGTTCAAAGATGCTTATGGACATGGTTTAGTGGTGGACTTGGCAGTGCTAGGTTAATGATTGGACTCGATGATCTTAAAGGTCTTTTCCAACCTATACGATTCCGTGATTCTGTGAAAATAATCAAAGATGAGCCCTGAAATTCCATGCCATTAAAAAAGGGAAAGGGACTAAAGTCTGGCATAAACATAACCAGACATTAGTACAAGAGGGGGAAGTAGGCTTAAGCAGCTGTCAAAACAAAAACTTCAGGGTGCTATGAAATTCAGATCCTCAGGAGGTTCTGCGCCTTCTAATTTCTGTTAATCAACACCAGATGCATTGTGAGGCTAACAAACTCCAGAGGTGGAATATAGTGATCAGCTCATCCAAAAAATAAGGTTGTATGTGTGAAGAAGGAGAGTTAGAGTTGCTAACATTTCTTTTATCAGTGATCAAACTGAAGTATTTCAGAAAATCCAGTTGATACTCTTTCATTTTGCTATTTTGTAGACTCAGCTGAGGAAATATTAGAGAGATGAGCTGTCCTACAGACACATGCATCTTAGTGTAAAATGACAATACTTCTCTCAAGTGGGTATCTCTGTTGATATTCTTTGGGCTCTCCTTATCTGCCATACTCACCCTTTGGTACTAAAAAATAGGTAATTCTTTGGCAGAGGTCAAGAAATCTTGACTGCTCTTGTACCCAGTTCGAGCCTGTAGTACCTGAACATTGTTCAGCTGCGTTTTTCCCTCAGAAGCATTCTGGTTTTGTGTTTTACATGAGTTTAACCGCTTGGGGAGTTTTGTAGAAGAATTAATAGAATATTTATATATAATGTAATAGAAGAATTGATGGAGCAAATACAACACAGAGTGCTTGTCTTAAATCAGGGTAGAGCTCCAGAAATACAACAGTGATTTTAATCTGTAATGTTCCCTCTTACTTTACAGAGTAAGGGGGACAAAGATCTAGCAGAACACAGGCAGCCAAATTTAGGTAGTGAGAGAAAACTCAGCATAATCATTCCACTGTCCTACAGATCTGCACTGTAGAGCCACATGGATCTGAGCCCGAGGCCAGGAAGAACAGAAGACCAGCTGCTTTTTTCAGAGCTGCTCCACATTGACCTGAAGGAAATTCATGCAAGAGTGTTCCCCAAGGGTCCCCTTTGTGGTTGCAATTTCTCGGGGATCCCAGGGGAGTTCAGCAGATTGCAGTGTTCCTCTTGAGAGCAGCTGTGCTTGGAAGAGAGCCAGAGCAGCAGGATGGTGGGAAAGCCTCACTCCACATCTAGAACCATCAGGCTTTAAGGCACAATCAGTATCTGCAACTCCCTTTGTTTAAGGGGACTATTTAAAACACAAAACCAAACCCTATTCTTTGGGAATTTGTTATCTTTTTGTCATTTTCTTAACCTGTACCTTTATTCCATGCAATACAAGGAAGCATTGAGGAGCTCATCATTAATGATGTTCTTATTTGCACAGGATACTAAAACATATAGCTGGGTATTATAGTCTCAATTTTATTATTGGTAGCATGTCCCACCTAGCCCAAAAAGCTCACGAGCCAATAAAATTGTTAAGGACAAAATAAAACCAGTTCATTAAAATAATAAAAAATTTCCATAAAATAGAGGAACAGCAAATGCTATAGATTGTAATTAATTAATTACTGACATCCACCCCTCCCCCCCAATGAAGGCTGAGAGGGAAAGATGAAGATAGATTTTTCTCTGGTAAAAACCTGTTGCTTTTAGGACACAAGCAGTGAGTTAGAGATCACGCAATATATGGAGAAGCCAGAATTTTACCTCAGGAGACTCATTCTCCACAGAGGAAATCTGTTCTAACCGTGTCTGACAAAGTCTTTCCACCCAGTGCTGCACCTTTTCTGATTCTTCCAGGTCTTCTCTTTCTGTCTCAGATACCTTAGCCATAACATCAGTGCGTGAAAAAAGGTTATAGGTATAGTTACAATACAAATATGTTTGAAAAGTATGAAATGCTATTTAAGTTAGTTTTAAAACTAATTATGCTTTTGAGAATTATTTCCTATTTTGCTGTCTTCCATTAAATTCATCACTACACATGGACACTCATTAACTGCAGAGGTATCCTCATTTGGGCAAAAACTGACTGTAGAAACAAGCAAACTTGGCAACAGAGTTTTGCAGTGCAACAGCAATTTTTTTAAACCTCATTATCTTTGACATAATTAAACAAGTGTCCTGCTAAGATAATTCCACTAAAGATTCAGCTCATTTTCTTTCAATATAATTTTGCACTTCATAAGAGAACATAACATACCTCTTGCACGAGACGATTTATTTTCAGTTGTTTTTCTTTCTCCAACATTCCTTCTTTCTCTTTGGCAAGTTTTTGCTCAAACTCCATTTCCTTTTTATTCTTCTTCTGTTCACACAGACTGTCACTTTTTGACTTCTTTTGCTCTTTCCCTTTCTGGGAAGTTTTAGTAGTTTTGTTTTTCTTTTTTTTTTTTTTAGTTAAACAGATTTTTACATCAGCTAAAAACATCGCAAACTTCAAGCTTGGTACATGAGTGCCTGCCTTGAAAATTTATTTACAGTCTGTGCAAGTATGGGGATGGTCTTTCAAAAGAAAATCTGAAGTCCATTTCCCCAGCAATTTGCAGGAAATTACACCTTATTTGGAGGGCCTGTGCACACTAACATAGGTTGGACAAGATTGGACAGTTCAAATTTTTTGCGCCTCTGCAAAGTTACAACATTAGGGCACACAGGCCCACTACAAAACTTTGAATATTCAAACAGTTTCAGTTAGATCTTGATTTGCCATCTCTGTTCTGGCATTTTTATATAAATACAAGACTGACTGCTTTCACGTGACAGATGCTCATGTATAGGTAGATGAGAATATTCTATGCATACAACATCTTCATGTACATGTCCTAAAACTAGCATTGCATGCCTTAATACAACCAAAATAAGCAATTACAAAGGAAAGGCTTAGATCAGTCCAGAAACTTAATTGCTCTCAGGAAAGAACACTGCATCACGAAGACCAAGTAGCTGCTACAAGCACTGGATAAAATCTACTCACGTGAGTGAGCTAATACAGCACAAAGCAACTCCAACATTTTAGATGGAGAGTGCAACCAAAGGGGAAAACTACATAGGTTTTTTTGAAGCCTCTGTTCCTGTTGTCTTTGAAATAAATGCTGCTCCTTATTTCTACTTTAATGATGTCACATATCTGCTCCTGTTTTGTACTGGTAGGGCCTAGTTCATATTCAACAGCCCACGCTCTCCTTTTATTCATCAGAAAGTAAACAGAAGGAGCAGCTGGCCACTTACTGTCAATTACTGCCAGTGCCCAGAGAGGCTAAGCTTCGGGTCTGATTTTGCTCTGGTCATTATCATCTACTACTGACTTATCATGGTGGTTTTGGGAATTCAAAGCATGAACATGCTTCACCTTACATAGCATTATTTGTCTTCCTTTCACCTTTTACATATAGTATTGATAATAAAGCCTTGGAAAACATTTCCCTGGCAGCTACAAAAGCCAATTCTCCCAGTCAAGTAGTTAATTGGAACTTTGTACTGCTGAGTTCAGTGGAATGTTGTCTGTTGTTTCATGGTTAAGTGGTGGTGGTGGTGTTGGGGAAAAAAAAAAAATATCAATAATCAGAGGCAAAAATTAAAGTAAAAAAATCTAGCTTTTCACACTAATGTTTTAAAATAAACATAATTCTGTTGGCATGTTTTATTCAAGACTAATTAGTTTGTACCTTAATAATGATTGCTGATATTATCTTATCCTCTAATAAATTAGAAAATACATTTAGTACTGTCTACTAAATGTAACATCTGGCAAGTCAACCTGCTAGGTATCAACATTTGAAAAATTACTGAATTTAAGGGCACATTAAACAGTACACATGCCAGTGTTCCAGAATATGAACGTGTATCAGACAATCTTAGCTGCATTCACTGCATTCAGATACAACAGGATGAGTCATCCTTTCCATCCATTTTCCCCATGGATTCAGTTTACTTCCTATTAAAGACATTTTTAGTACAGAGTGAAATATTGGTTTTAAAACAAAACAAAAAAAGTAATTAGCAATTTGGAGTAGGATGAAAATTCACCACTTCCAGATTTTAAAATATTTCTAAAAGAAAAAGATGAAAAATACATCTTTTCAAGCTTTTAGTCCACACTGTGTAGTAGAGTTCAAGAGGAACTGGGTAAGATCTTCGTTACTATATGAAAAGGTATTTGGAGGCTCTCTAAACTATCTTTGTCAGCAGCAATGCAGAAGATCACCTGTTTGTGTGAAGAGACTGAGCTTTCATACATGTATTTATACTTTTCAGATAGAAATCCTAACTGCACTGGCTTTCACACAAGTTACAGATCCATGATGATTTACAGTCGCTAGCAGTGCAAAATGGTATCAGAGTGTACCATCATTTCCCATCCTCTCTTAAGGAGAACAAGCATTTCCTGTCCACACAGAAGGTTAAAGCAGTAGTCCTAAACAGTAACACAAATACTTCACCTGCCAGATACAGTCCTGACCTCCTCAGAAACATAGAGTTCTCAGGAGATACACACATGAACTCTCCTTGACACTTTTATCCCAGTTAATTACCATCAGCCATCACAAAAAACACCCCCAAAATACACAACGCAACCACAAACCCCCTATAATTATGGCTAATACACATTGAAAGAAATAAAGAGAATAAAGCAACAGCAGGAATAAAGCATTACTTGAAACTCCAATAATTTGAAATTGCAATACTTTAGCAGCAACTCTACAGATATAAAGGTATTCTATCAAGCTTAAAGATTTTCAGTTGTTTTTGCTCATTCTCTGTGATATGTACATGCCTAAAAGCCTTTGGCCTTCAGCACTCCTCTTACTGGGAGATTTGCAAAGGTGTAACTGGGAACTGCATACTTGGTTCCCATTGAATTTTTGTCTCTGCACTTTTTTTTTTTTCATACATTATTCTGAGAACTTTTGGAGAACATAAAGACATGCACTGCCCACCTGTACTGAATACTTTCTGCAAAGTATTGATATACACTTCCCACTGCAGCTGACAGGACTTGAAAAGTCCAAACTCCTAGGCAGATGCATCCCAAACGTATCTTAATTTGTGCACACATTAAAAGAAGCAGCATTTGGCTATAAAGAATGTCTAGTAATAACAGAGAAGAAGAAAAAGAGAGGAATTAAAATTGAAATGCACAGCAAACAAATTCACATATCAAACTTTGTACCTTGCGGATTGTGGGAAATTTTCCTTCATACCGATAAAACCATCCAAAAGCTACAAAAAGGTGAAGGAAAAGTTGTTTTTTTAAGAAAAGTCAAGGACTAGTTCAGATTCAGATCAATCCATGCTGATACATGTAACTGATTAAAATTTATTTGAAGGTGCAACACCAAAGGTTCAATATTACATGACAAGTTCTTAGATGACTTCTTGGTCAGTTGTGCCAGTACATTTAGTCACAAGTTACCCTTATTTTACTGATACACATTTTGTGTTAAGCAAAGCAAATGCAACAAGTAATCTTCATACAGAACCATATAGTTATATGCATTGCTAAGATTTCTATGGTCACAGTCCTACTTTACACTAGTTTTAACAAGCCTTCTTAAAATGAAATAGGTAATCAAACTCATTCAAACTTGTGGCAGAACACAGCGCTGTTTGAGGAGACAAGAGCAGCTCCATTTCCTAGGATAAAATACTTTGAGCCAAGTGCATAAATATTAAAAAACACATTGCTAAGTAAACATATACAAAAAAATCCATCACCATAACATACAAGAAATACCGATAACACACACAGCTCTCAATACAATCCACCTTTCTGTACAACTGACAGACTTTGTATTTGTATGAAGGTATCTTTAGAAAGCAATGACAGCAACAGTGGCATAACCTTTCATCATTTACCAAAGGACCACACATATTGCCCTAGCAAAACCAAATGATCAGTTCAGTGTCAGGACTGACTGTCAGGAGGAAGGGAAACACAGGAAGAATCTGAATCAGGATAGGAAGTTAAGGCTGAGCAGCAAACCTGTTTGTCCTGCTTCATGATCACTTCGTCCATGTCATCTGTTTCAAGTTGGTCATGTGCAACTCCCTTTAAATCTACTAGATAAACAAAGGAGGAAAGGAGTGAGGAGATAGAAATAACAGTCTAACTGGAGGTTTCCATGAAATGAAAAAGAGATTAGCAGTCTGTGACTAGAAGTTTCCATGAAATAAAAAGAAGTTAGCAAGGGGATATTTTTCCACATAACTGAAAAAAAACTGAGCTCCTGCTCAAATCAAGTCAATTTCCTCCTTCAACCCTGAAAAGCAGTTAGGATCTGCATATGGCCAATTAGTCTGCTCTGCTATGAAGGGAAGCCTGCAAAGGTAGGTGGCTTTTCCTGTAATTAAACCATCAGCAGTTCTGGGATATCTGGCTTCAAAAAGAAGTATCAGCCTTCTACTGCGCTGTCACTGGGGTAAGTGCTATACAGAGAAAACACTGTCCTGAAGAATCATAAAACTAAATGGATAAAAGATGGTTGCAGAAGAAGTATTTCTCTATCTCAGTTTCTCATCCATGAAAAGTTCAGTGATTTCCACATAGTCATACAAAAAAAATAACATAATCAGGTTGGGAACCGACCCAGGTCTCCCTTAAGTTATGCAATACCTGCTCCACAACCACTTTCCACTTTTTCCTTTGTCTAATACCATTTTAGTACACCCTCCACATACTATCTATAGCTCCCAACTTAGGTTCTTAACTGCAAATTAAGCTCCAAGCATCTTAAATTCCTTTGGAAAACTAAGTCAGACTTACACTTCAGGGCAATTCTTCATGGAAAAGTTGCAGTGCACAAACCTCCTCAGTCTCTCTCTCGACTAATTCTGAAGCAGACTGCCCAGTGATATCAAATCAATTTTCAGGCTGTGCAGACTACAGCCTGTTTGTGAAAAATTTGCTGCAATGGATGAAAAGAGGAAAAAGACAGGAAAAAGGAGAACAGGGAAGGAAAAAGAGATAGATTCAGTAAGGCAAATGATAGGAGGGGAATAGAAAAAACAAAAAGTAAGGAAAAGGTGTTTCAAAGTCTACAGGTAATCCACATTTGAAAAAGCAGGATTTTTTTGGTCTACTCTGACAGATGGTCCATTTAAGATATTAACAGATCTGCTCCTACACACAGCACCTCACAGACAGATGCCTGAATTTTGCAAATTCTTAGAAATGTGCCTAGCTTTCCTAGGTCACTTGCATTTTCCATGCTCAACTTTCCATTAGGTCACTAGGAATTGATTCACAAGTTCTGATTGCATGCTTTTAATTAGTACATGCTTACATGCTTTGGTACCCAAGCTCTTAGCATGCAAGATTATTTTTGCAATGGTTGTAAACATCATTATGCCATCATCACTTAATTTTCAAGATGGTTGTCAGAAGAGCATGAACCGAAGAAAGTGATATGCAGAAAAATGATGTGGTAAATACTTTAGCCTGAGAAGGAACAGATTAGATGTGAAAGGTATGCTGGCAAGAAACAGATTTGTCAAAAGATCTAGGAAAAACACTTAATGTTGCTGATCCTTAAGAATCTTTGCTGCTTCTCTTTTTTTGTCTAGTGTCTTACTGTTGTTTTGCAACAATGGCTTCTGTTGCTTTTTTTGATCACATTCAATGTATTAAGTGGTTTACTCAATTAAGTTGTTTACTCCTTCTCATGGAAGAGAAGCAAGGGAGCTTCAAGACATTCCTACAGTCCCCAAAGACTGCCACAGTAAGAGAGGACCAAGGTCCTGCTGAAGAGACGAGGGAAAAGATCTTTAGATTTTTCTGAAAATTAAACATTGAATTCATCTCCTCCAAGCTAAAAGCAGGGATTCCATATCAATCTTTTCTAGTCAGAAGCAAGCAGACAAAAATACTCAAAACCCTAACCTCCACACTGATTTAGAGTAAGAGAGAAGAAAAAAAGGTAACAATAGGAATAGTACAAAGTGCATTCATTCACTCCAAATGAGACTGCAAATGTAGTGCTAGTTTTCTGCCTTCAAACACTCCACCTCCCAAGATCTCTTCTCAAATATAAAAATGGTGTTAAATTATTTGCTGATATGATTAATGCAGAAAGCTCAAAGCTAATTCCAAATGAAAGAAGGAAAACACACACTTGTCTCCCCTTCTTCATACCTTCATTTTCAAAAGTAACAAAACCCAGTAACAAAATGCCCATAAAACCTAAAATATTACTTATTACCATAAACAATATTTTCTTCACTGAGATAAAAGCACCCATATGTATATAACTTAGCATTTGAATAACACCTTATCCACATGGACATAAAAACATAATACATATCATATAAAAAAATGCAGCACTGCTTCCAATTCAGGCATATAGTGGAAATCAGCACAAGTCTACTGATGCAAGCTCTGTGAAAACGTTGACAAGCAAAACACTGAACAGAAACAACATGGAAAACAATGCACCAAAACCCCAAGCTAAAGAGATTGACCCTTCAGACAATTTCTTCGTGAGTTTTTTTTTTTTTTTTTTTTAATTTTCCTGCTGCTGCTGATTGTTAAAAACCATGACTGTTTGAGTGGATGTAGATTTTGTGAGCTAGGTACCTCTTAAATAACAGCTATTAAATTAATGTATCATACGCTTCCAGCCTTCTGAAAATAACCAAGTCATAGCTAGCTTGCCTTGGACTGGTGATATATTCCATACAGCTCAAGTGATGTGTCCGATACAAATACTTTCCCTAGGAAACGGATTGAAATCAATAACTTACTTTTGTGTTTGGAACGAGGGGCAGAGTGCACTTCTGCAGTTACGGTTTTTAGAGATTTGGGAGGTTCTTTAGGACCCCAGTCTTCTTCCCACTCCTTTTTAAATTTCTCTTCCTCTGCTGTTATTCTATAGGGAAAAAAAAAAAAGCAGCTAGGAATTCCGAGTATAAAAACAACAGCATCAATATAAATTCATTACAATTATTTCGTGTTCAGTATGTTTGGTTTTATCTCTTTAATATAAAGCATAATAAACTGCCCCTTCCCCCAAACCAGATTCCTTTCACCAATCTAAGTTTCATTTACTAAGCTACTAAGGTAATTTGTAAAATATAATGTAACTGAGTAAAATATTCTTATTTAATATTGAGACTTCTAAGGCCAGTTATAGATATTATAGATATACAGATATTAAGCCCAGAGTGATACACTACAATACTGACTGTCACCTTAACTGACATGTAACCAAAACCCATCTCTTGCCTAGTAATTTTTCATTTTTAGAACTGGGAAGTCTCTATTAGAAAAAAAGTCAGTTTTAACTAAAATACTAACTGACAGAACATCTACTGCATGCCTAAGTCAGACATTACAATGGTAAATTATATCTAAAAAGTGTGTGTCTTATTTCTATATCTTATCTCCATTTTGATGATTGCTTCCTAAACATATAGTCCTACATATAGTCCTAGGCTACACTAAAAAGTGACTTTTCTCCAAAAGAACTGAATACTGATGAGACACAAACCACATTAAATTCCGGGGGGGGGGAAGAAGAATTGTCACACTTCAGAACGAAGGAGCTCATAAAGCAAGGAATTACCTAGAAGGTACCTACAAAGGCACCACGATCAAAAAAAGGGCATTTTGAAGGAAAATTCAGTAGGTCACAATAAAACTGCCATATAACCCAATACCTTGTAGCTTCATATAAGGTATCTTTAAGTGATCAAGATCTATTCCTGGATGTAGCCTGTCTTGAACTGGTAAACTGACACATGGTGCCAAAATTTACCAGCTCTTAGATACATATGATGGTATTTATACTTGGATTATCTTTTGCATCTCTAAATTAGATAAGGTAAATTAAAAAAAATATCCATATGGGGTCAAATCACTATTAAATCTGCAGCTGGGGTCAGTATTTAAATTTGGAGGCCTAGTCATCATAGAATAGAATCACAGAATAGTTTGGGTTGGAAGGGACCTTTAAAGGTCATCTAGTCCAAACCCCCTGCAGTGAGCAGGGACATCTTCAAGTAGATCAGGCTGCCCAGAGCCCCATCCAACCTGACCTTGAAATAGGAAATAGTCAATAGCAGGGAACATTGGACAGAATGTTTAGATTTGTTATTACATTTCATTTTAATTAAAAAAAATATGGGGTTACAATGTAACTTGAAGTACACAGAGTTAAGGACCTCTGCTGTTTAGGCACATTTGAAATTTTTTCCTAAAATGTCTGCAGGATACTAATAAAGGGCACAGTGACTTTATACAAGGAATTCCTGCAGAAAGGATTTTAAAAATGGAGCAAAGGGTCATCCTCACAAACTGTTAATCCAGGAAAGCATTATATTCTAGTGAAACTGCCTGTTTGCAATTGCTTATTAAATCTAAGCTTTACAATATGTAAGTTCCTATACTACCATCCTCCCTCCCCTGCACCAAGGAGATTGACACTCACTTAGCCAGTTTGGGTTGTAATATGGAAAAACTTAACAAGTGCCTGAGCAGCACTTGGAAATTATACAAGGAAGTATAAAGACATGCTAGACTTTACAATGAACAGCCCTCAAGGCAGCCTAATCATAGAAGTCCTCACTGAGTGAGTAAAGATGCACTTAGTTCAGAAGGATACTGCGGATAGCGAACATTGATTATAACAGACAGGCAATCTGGATTTGGAGAAAGGAATCATTCTTCACCTGTGATGGTCTGCTTTTATAGCAGCTTTCCATGGCTACTGCAGGAATTTCTACAGCAGACCACAATAAAGAACAGGATGTTACCTATTCCCCAGGAATCAGAAAAGGAAAATGTGAAAGAATTCATCCATGTGCTGCAGTAGAGCCCACAGCAGGACTGTCAGAAGATTCTTCTCTTGCGACAGCTGGGGAATATATTCCCTTCTGCACCTCACAGATTCAGAAATCCCCACACTTTTTTTGTCAGAGAATTTTAGCTAATATAGGTACACGAAACGGGATTTAAGTGAATGAATATGAATTTAAAACTGTTTCAGATGTCGAAGGTGCAAAGCTGAATACTTCAGGGTCAATCTTAGCTCTAGAAGGCTGCTAGAGTACAATATCAAAACAGATATTGTGCAATTTCACACATTCTTTCACGCAAATTCCCAATGTCATTTAGAAGGGAAATTAATTACTGTGATGACAACAACATGTTATACTGGTTAATTTTGAAGTTCCAAATGTAAAACAACGCTTAAGTTACATTTATAGTGCTGACCTAATTATGATACAATCTTTGAATGTGTTTAGTTCCTAGAATCACAGAGTTTTAAAACCAGAACAGATTGTGATAATAAAAATCAGACGTCCTGAATAAAATAGGTTCTAGAACTTCCTGTTTCAGTGCCACAGTTTTAATTTAATTAATTCTCTCCTTAGAAAAGCAAAAGCCTACTTAAAACTTATGATGACTGAAATTTCTACTCAAGACAATAGCATCACATAGTCCTTATTTTAGTTTAAATCTACACAGCTTTTGTTTTCAGAACTGTCTGACAGACTGAAAAGGATATTAAATTCCACACTGTGTACATTCTTACAGATCATGAACAAACCACCCCGGGTTTTTTTGGTGGGTTTTTTTTTATTTAATTTTTTTTTAAATATAAGCTAAGTGGATATGGCATCAAGCCCCTGAGTATATGCAAGTTTTCCAACTCTTTAGTCGTTCTTCTCTGTTTCTTCCCTGATCCCTTTCCTTGCAGTATTCATTTCTTTTTTTCTGTTAGAATTAAATGTAGTGGTTCAGTGACAAAAGAGTAAGCAAGTTGAGACACAGAACTCCCTTAATCTTAAGTTTCTCTATACATTTATAATATATTTTTAAAATAAGCACCCAACTTCAATTTCACATTGAATTTATTACCACCATAACCCTCATGTTTTCCAGGTGCTGATTTCCAGACCAGTTTCATATTCCGTAACTGTAGTGTACTTAACGCATACACATTGGACCCTACATTTAGCTAAATGGAAATATATACAATTTTATTAGAAAAGAATATGCAGAATGATTTCAGCCAGATCTAATATATAAGGACCCTTTTTCAGGCAGCATATTGCCTATGTAGGTTTTTACTTACTGCTCTATTTCTCTGCGATATCTCTCTTCCTCCTCTGCAGCCTTCTGGGAAATCTCCAGTTTTCTTCTATAATTAGGGGAATTAGGACACAATGATAAAAATAATATTTTCTGAGTAAGAACTTGCACCAAGTGTGTCAGCATATAGTTAGTAAAAGATATAGCCAGTAAATACATATGGATTGGGGGAAAATACTCCTTTTTAAAAGCTGTCTTTATGATACCAAGGGTTCAATATACTTTCGAGAACATTCACGACCATCTGGATAAAAAGAGCATATGAATTTAACTCTGTAAGTCACTATCTCCTTCTGAGACAGTTCCATAGTGTGTTATTGTAAGAGTACAAAATTTGTAACTGCCCTGCTAAAAATAAAGGATTAGGGAATGGCATCAGGAAAATAACTAGTATCACACTGAATCATAGGGGTATGACAGTTGGGGGAGAGTTACCCTTCTACTCAAGATGTGTTTGAATTATATCAGTTTTGAAAACCCAGAACAAGAGCACCACAGGATAAGGATTTATGAATAGAGACTCTGCAACAGCAAAATTAAGTTAATCTAAGTTGGGAATCTTCTCACAGTTGTTCCTGTCTTCCATGCCCTTTCCAAATCCAAGCTAAATTTTTCAGACTGTCCTATGTAGAGTCCTTACAATCTCTCTTTCTCTTGCTGCTCTTTGATGATTTTGTTAGTCTCCAGCGCAAGTCGTTTCTGATGCATTAACTCCTGACGTTCTTGCTCACGGAGACGTGCTTCTCTCTGCCTTTCTTCTTCAGTCATGAACAGCTCCTTTCCCTGAAATCAGAACAGCCACCCAAATCAGTTGTGAAAAAGTCTCATGAATGTAGTTCTTCTAGGAAATAATTCAAACCTGATTACATACTAGCACATCTGCCATTTCCTCACAATACTTTTTCTGAGGAATGCTTTCTGAAAGACCCTGAAAGATCTGACTACTTCATTCCAAAGAGGTACTCCAGTTTCAGTCTCAAAGTTATGATGTGCTAAACATCTCAGAAGAGGCATGCAACTACTAAAGTTAGCAACAACAGTGTAGGTGTCATGCCAAAGACATGCTCAGTGTGCTGCCCAGAAAAAACTCCACATTATACTTTCTTGAAATCTAAGTAAGAAATGCAATGCTAGAGAACAGCATACTGAATGAATCCCAATGTGGCAGACAACTACACAGTTACTGCGTTTTAATGCTCTTGTGCCTGGCTGCTGTGGAAATGTACCATCATTCAGGGAACCCAAATACAGGGAACATACGTTGCCAAAAGGTTATATAGTTGATGTGTTTCACTTATTTTTGTTCCTGTTTCGTTTGCTTTACAGTTTAAGACACCAGCACTATTTTCTATTCAAGACAGACACTTCCATGGTGCTATGTGGAACACTTCGATAACACTTACCTAATTTTCATTACTGAAATTAAAATCCCATGTTAATTAGGAAGGCAGAATTTTTCATGTCTCTAAGGCTCAAAGTAGACAGCTCGACCAAAAACAGACAGCGAAGAATGCCTCTGCACCATGGTCTTTGCTGACTGAAAAACGGGAGTAGAGAAGCTGTTTCCTTTTGCAACCTCTCCTTCAGTACAAAGACATGTATTGAGGAAAGGAGAGACATGCAAGGTGAAGTAGAGTGGAGCAGAAGAGTTCCACAGCAAAAATCACCATTTTAAGGATGCAATCCCAGTGGTACATGCTGGAGTAGATCCCATCTTTTCTAACAGTTAGTAACATCTCTGGGAGTTGAAACTAAGTCCTTAGGATGTTTAGTTCCTGGAGCTTAATGAACTAGCCTGGAGCATTTATTTAAACTATGTCTACAATGCCTTTGGGCAACTGCATCTTTTGTTACTGTAAGAGTAGTTCAATTAAACCATGAATTCCTTAATATAGCTACACAGTATACCTGAGCCCTTAGGAAGTAGCTTAAAAGATTTATTAAATCATGTTTTCCCTATTTAATTCAGTTGCAACACAATTAGAAAACGCCATCTTTGACTAGTCTATGGAACTTGAGTATCCTCTTGTATATAACTACTCATTTTACTGTAAGAAGGATTAAAGCAGTAAAAACATTAAAACATTTATTGAAAGCCACACAGAAGTCAGTGGGAAGATTTAATTAATTTCAGCTGGCTTTAGATTAGGCCCAAAGGTGTACAGCGTGTTGTACAAAACAGTGGAAATGGAAAATTGAACAATTTTCAATGTGTTGATACACTAAAGAGATCAGATGAAGTTACACAAGGAATTAATTTGGAATAAGACTATTACATCAGCTATTCACGAGGAAAAATTAATTGACTCCAATCCAATTCACGTTTCATGTTTCAACAGAAGCAGCTATCTATTAGAACAGAAGGTCTCAAACATGAGAAACCATTACGACAAAGTCAATTTCCACTCCTTGTCAAGGGAACAGTTTTGCACTGGCCCATAGTCATGAAACTGTTTTGTTTGAGAATCCTGTGGATATTTAGCCATGAAATAATCAAAAGCCACTCAACACTTCCCTGGTTTGACAGAATTTAGTGGTATAGACATTATAATGAAACACAGCTTTACTTCTTATCTATTTATTTTTACATTTGCCCACATAGTAATTTTCACAAATGTTGTGCTTTTATAATTATACTACTTACAGCGCCTGCTACCACAGAGATAGTCAAAGTACGACTACTTTTGAGCACTCTGACAGCCTGCAAATTAAAACAAAACAAAAATCAGTCTGAATTAAATTATAAAAGGCCTGTATATATAGGATGAAAGATGCTGGTTGAACTAAATAGGGTGGTAGGTATTCAAATGTCCGAATTCCCATGTCCAGCACACAACCTCTTTCGTTAAGTAGCCCAGTATCAAAACATATTTTTTGCAGCCAGAAAAATCAGACAGATGCTTAACAAGCTGACAGCTATATATTTGGGAAATTAGGAAGATTTGATCTTACCTCTTTATGATCCACATTAGAAAAGTCCACTCCATTTACCTCAACAATCCGATCACCGACCTAAAGGAGTTAATGCAAATTTTAGTACAGATGCTAAATTAGTACATTTATTTCTATATGTACATATTGTACATATAGAAAACAGAAAGAGATATACTCTCTAACGTTCTTAATACAATAATCATAGGTACTGGCAGAGTGCAAGGGGAACAGACCAGAAACTGGCTAGGCCTGCACATCCTCCCATATCAGCATTTCCTATTGCCACTGTTTGAGACTGAATACTGAGCTCAATGGACTATTGGTCCAATCCAGGAGGATACTTCTCATGTTCTTAAAATTTAGGAAACTCACTTCTTTTGAAATGTAAGCACACAGTATTTCTTTCCCATGGGAAAAAAAAAAAAAAAAAACACCACCACCACACAGCTAGTGACTTTACAGTGACCCAGAATCCTTGAAGTATTAAATACCAAACAAGATTTCCTTGTGGTACCTACCTTGGAAGATGGCATACCTACCTCTAAGCCCACCTCTGCTGAAAGAGAGCCTGGCTTAACATTGCTGATAAAAATGCCTGGTTTTTGTGTTGGACCACTGGAAATACTGGTGTAATATAAAAACAAACATTTATAGGATAATATTTATAGAATAATACAGTGTAATACAGTGAGAAGTCTTAGTTGTTTTCTCATCATTTGTTTCTGATTAAAGAATGTTTTTGTGGTATTAGCCTACTCTGAAACAAACACCAAAATTTGCCAGTACACACACAATGGTTTATCATCCTACTTTTCTACCTTTTACACCACAAAACTGTGATTTAAGAAAAAGCAAAAAGAAAAATATTCAAGCTTCTGGACTTTTCCCTAGGTGTTGAAACTAATAGTATACTGACCTACACTGTCTAAGGGACTGGAACAGTAATGACATTGGAAAGCAAGCATGTAACACAATGAAGAATTACTAGTTGCTTGCATTTTTACTCACTGAACTGCAGTATACTATATGTGTAATACAATGTTATTTTTCAGGATTATTTATTAGAAGCAAGAAGGATGTTTCAACCAGGGGCCAACATCTAGCCTGGAAACTTTAAGCTGCAATCTAAGCCGGCCCCAAACACAGCAACTATTTTTGTAGACCGTATATCCAACAGGTGATGTTGAACCACCCCTACAGGTCTGTAAATAATTTTTTTAAAACCTTTAGATCTTCCAAATAATATGAAAGGAAACTTATGCTTCAGAAAATATTCTGTGCAGTTCAATCTTGATAACTTCAACTATATATTCCTAAACATGTAAGAAATCCTACAATATCCCTTCTACCCCCAAACCTCCATAACTAGCTGCAAAGACAGTAGTCTGAGAAGCATCTGGCCATATTTCTAAAAATCCTGCAAATTCAACGTTACTTTTAGGAAATGGATATAGCTGTGTAATGGCTTCTCAGTTCTGAAAAGGGTCACAGAAAGCAGTTTAAGTTCAGGGAGTGAACATGACACTGGACAGCAGCATTGAAAAGTATTTTAAAATGTAAAAGCATTTAAAAGATCCAATTCCATGACAACTTGTATTATGTCACTTTCAGCCTGCTCTTATTTTTAAATTTAAAAGATTTTTTTGGTTTTAAGTCAGAACTTGTAACACAGGTATTTATGCTTTGTCTAATGATAGATCATGTGTGCCACAGATATCCTCCTGTTCCAGTTTGCCTTCCTGATCCAGCGTGGATCTCCGTTTTTCTGATATCATATCAGTGAAGGATGGAAATAACCTCCTTGCATGTCTCACTTAACAAACCAGTGACATTAAATAAGACACATGTACCCACCTGCATCCCATGCCTTTTGTACCAATCAAGCTAATGAAGACTTTCTTCTCTTTATTGTCCCTCCCTCCAGAAGAAGCAAGACCAGCAACACTGCCCTTGCCTTCCTGTAGGGGGATTAAAAAATGCTGCAGATGTTACTCTGTGTTGAACTCGTATCAAGACTATTATAAAACTTCATGAAGCCAGGATCAAGCCCTGCCACCATCAAGATAAGATTCCTCCAAGGTCCAGCCAGAGATGAATGGGAATGTGAAGTACAGTCATTTCAGCGGAGCTGCATGGCTGAGGTGAAAGACTGAACTTATCTTTCTATTTGGAGAAGGTTGTTTAAATAGTCAAACTCTGTCTTCAGAAAAGGGTGAAGGAAAATTAGAGGAAAGTGATATGGTAAAATAATCATTTAGATGTTCCCTGACAAAAGAGCTAGAAAAATACATGATAGTGCTCACTATTTAACTAAGCCTTTCTTCCTGAAAGCAAAAGAACAGTAATTGTGGTCTCTCTTTTCATTGCTGCAACCCATAGAAGTCACTTGCATTCATACCTGTCACTCCTCCACTAATATAGCTAATACAGGCCAAATAATCTGTTAAAGATTTATACAGTAGAACTATAGCCTGGTAAGTTAATAAGCTCAAGCAAAATAAAGTACCAATTAATGAGTAAAAGATATTTCATTTGTATCCTGCCCTTTCCTATCTAATAATTCTAGAATCACTACATATCACAGAAGATGTTTCTCCCAGAACACTTGCAACAAGATATTGCATCACAGAAATACATACAATAACTTCTGTGATAAGGTCAGAGGAGAAAGTGTTTCAGAACCACTACAGATTTCCCAGAAGACATCTTAATGAAATAGTGATCTCTTACCCCAGAGTCTGACACAAACTGGTCCACATATTGCCATTTAAGGGGTTCGTCTGCTGAACTGGAAGGAAAAAGTAATTTAAAATAATGGGGACAAAATAAATGTGAATGTATTCAAGAAGCTACTTTGGAACATGGCCTCCTATTTTGCATCCACAAGTTCTTTTGGATACCCTTCACAACAACTGGTTTATTTTCCAGCAATTTAAACAGACCATCAAAGAAGCATACAATTATTTAGGCTAGTAAAGCTGGTCAAACAAAGAATTGAGAAAACCTCTTCAAGTGAAACAATTCTGGGAAATTCTAAAAAAGACTGTGAAAATAATCATAACGACTCAAAAAGTTTATATAAATGTTTATGCAGAGACACACCTCCTGTCATTAGCATTTCTCAAACGTTCCACTTAAAGTTTCAACTTTTCAACAAAAATTGGAAGAGGACAATAATTTGAAATTTTTCTAAGCTCTGAACCAATTCCCAAATGTTACGTACATAGAGAAGTAGTGAAGCTCTCCATTAAGCTAGCTGCATTGGTAATGAAATTTGCAGGTAATATCCATGAATAACGAGGAAATAGAAATTGGTTCAATTAAGTAGGCAACTGGCATAAAGAGTCAGATTCATCAAACAAGACATCTTCCAGTTTATCACAAAGGACGTGACATTTTAATCAGCTACAGAGATGCCTATTCACATGTTTTCAAATATACAGATAAACACAGAGGTTCTTTGGATATTGAAGAGGCTATGTGAAAAAGAATAATCTAATTTGCTTTCAAATTAAATACTGTTACCTTTTGACAGGTATCATGCCAATATCTGAAAAAGAAAAATACTCTGTTAAGTAGCACTTTCTACAGATCACTAGCCATCTATTAACAGCAATCTTTAGTGATAGAGGTGATTTTTTTATGTTACTTACGTCTTACTTTTATGGACACTATTTTCTTCGTACGAATGAGGTTTATGACTTCTTCATGTGTACACGACGAAATGGAATATCCATTTATACGCACTATCTCATCTCCAACCTCAAAAGTGAAAGGGAGAAGAAAAAATAAATTGTGAATTAACATTAAAAAGTTTTTAAGCAATGATGCAATCTGGCAATCATTTTGATGCAAAGGTTTGATAATGTTGAGTCCTGAATAGTCTTTGAATTTCAGTTAATGTCCAAATCAGATTTACCTGTATTTGTTTGAACCTAATATTTAACACCAAAAGGGCAGATTAATGGCCAAATAACAATTTTATAAATAATATCTAGTGCAAAGCATAAAAATGAGTCTCTACACATCAGACTTGTACTGCACAGATTACCTTAAATAAAAGTGTCCATATTTCAATTCAAGTAATTTTCGGGTGATTTTCTTCCTTTACACTTCAGCAGTTTAAGTTTGTTTTTACCATACGTTCCCTGAGATACCTTCTTGACTATTTTGATCAATAGGAAATTAAACTTGGTCTTATTACCTTGCTTGATTCTGGATTCAGAACAACGCATTATTTTAATGGAATTTACCTCCATTTCACGTGCAACATCTGATTAATGACAACAGTCATGTACTAGCATAATGAATGCTTATTCTGGGGTGCAGTAGCTTAAGTCTTCTTGGATCATCTACATTAATTAGAAAATTGCATGCTACTCATGTGACAGACTTTCACATGTTTCACAGCAGCAACCCATCATATACTGTGGTTGAGAAGATGGTACCACCGCCCAACTGTGGCCCCTGGGCTATGGCATTCCCCCTATTGTATGACATGAAAAAAGTGAGAAAACTTGAGACAGAAACATGGAAGGAAGCTCCCACCAGAGAGAAGGCAAGTCAGTCACCTATTCCCAAGCTTACTCAGGCCTCTGTGTGTATGCAATATATATTATTTGGGCTACACAGGTGACAAGGACCATAGACACCCACAAAGCAGACCAAGAACATGCACTCTGAATAGCAGAGACAAAACTAGTGTTATCCCCAAGGCAAATTTAGATGAAGATAACTTGACTGAAAGGAGCAGTAATTTGCACTCTGTCCTCCATCCTAAAGGATTGGCTCTGGGTCTCTGTACAGATACAGGCCTTTTTTGATTATCTTCCAAACTTATGTGTCTTTTGTCTCACAAATTGGGTAGACAATGGACTGAAAAGCAACTGGAATTTTCCACTCAGGTTTCACCTGTTGTGCAGGAAGATATGTAGGGGTTTTACTAATAGAAAAAAAAACAACAAAACCAAAAAACACCACACAAAACCCCCACAGGTATTCCAGAGAAAAAAATAATACTAGATAACTAAGTATATACTACTGTAAAAGATAACCTTCATTGCCAGTGTGTACTATCTGCCTCAAAACAGTTCAATATTGTTCTGAACAAATCACAGAAAAACATATCGCAAAACTCTCACAAAGGAATGAGGGCAGAATTCCAAAACCACTGAACTATACTCCAGCATCTTTTAGTATACTGCACCAAAAAGAATTAACATATCTGGAAGCAAAAGACTGTAGAAACAAATCTACACAGTGCATTTAATTTAGCTCCAAGACTCATTGGCTGATCCTAAAACAGGCCAGCTTTACACAGAAACTACATATGCCCTGGTATATAAATTAAGTACAAAGACCATCCTCTAGTACTGAAAACAATTCCTCCAAAGAAGGGCGGCTCCACGTAACCTGCTCTCCAGGAATCACCCCTGGCACGTGTTGTCACCGGAACTGCACGGGAATTGATCAAGAGTGCTCGCTGGCATAGGCCAAAGGCCACACTGGGACCACACTAACATTTATCAGCAACCAAATGCCAGCACTTCAAGAATATTCTCTGACAGTGTTCACTAGTGTAGAATAGACAGGGTGCCATAAGCTTTCAGCAGCTTCTATAAAATTTCACATCTTATTTATCAGAATACACAAAAGAACTAACAGAACTAATGTTTATTGTGTGATAAAATGAGAGTACATCATTGGAAAGCTTTTATTTCAAAAGGCTTCCCTTCTTCTAATACAAATACAAAATTGATATGACGACTAGACTAGAAATTTCTAAGTTTTATGAACTCTGCCTAATGATCCCCTTAGCTAGGTAGACTGAGAAGGAATCAGTGATGGAGACATTGCCCACTTCATTTAAGGTTGTATCTTATTAGCTGCTCAAGATAACACTGAAAAATGCCAGGCCCTGCCTAGAGCATCATAAGCAAAGGCCTTTACCTAACGTGAACCACATGACATGGCTGTGTGAAAACTAGTGCATACTCTCTTCCATTAGGTAATGTAAATCAATCCTCTGCATAGTAGAATATACAAATGATTACCAGGAAATGGCTTTAACAACAAATCACCAACAATATCCTTTTATATCTCTGTACTTTGATCTCCACAAGAACAAAGCTTTCACTTTAGGTTTGGAAAAGGCCCTTATACTACAAATTAAGAGCACGATTTTTACAGTCTTACTGCACATCTTTATTGGCTAAAAAGTTTAGGGGAAGAGGCAGGTTCATCACAAGAAGTTTGGTGAAAGTTAGTTAATATAAAGACTCTGGCTATACTAGTTCTGATCTGGGGGGAACTCCCCTTTCATCCACTTGCTTTGGGACTGCCAACACACCATCCCCTGATACCAAGATCAGTTGTGAACAGACTTTCAACTGCTGCTGTGGAAGATCAGAAGACTTAGCTCTTCCAGAATGCAGGGGGCACAGGAGACTCACTGGGAACAGAAAGGGATGAAAAGATTCATTCAGCCCTAACCACTAAGGTGGTGCAAAAAAAATGCCATTGTGCAAAAAACCGCTATCTGCTTACAGAATTGTAACATTCACGACAGTATTACAATAAATACTGTAATCTTTAATGTGTTTAAGACTGTGCAAGCAATTGCCACCTTAGATAACTCTGTGACCCAAATTTTTTTTTAATATAACAGTATTTTTTTTTCTTTTGAGCCAGATACTTCCAGTCTCCCCCATAGAAACTTTCCAACTTTACTGTCACCAGAAGGATAGAAGGTAACGCCACCAGTCTTAGTCAGACTGAGCAAGTGATCTACTGTGGCCATACAGACTAAATCATATAGTGTATCCACTGTTTTCTCCATCACACAAGTTTGATGGGAGTATCTGTGCTTGAAAAAAAAAGTGAAATCATGGTCTAGCTCACTGAGGACTAGCTTTCTTGTACCTTGGTGACAGTTTTAGGGAAAAAATGGGCATAGCTGGAGACTCCTCCTCTGGCACTGCACAGATCAGCACCAAAAGCCTAAATCTGCATCGCCACATTTATGTGAGAGGAGGGAGTGGAACCGGAAGTAGGAATTCTCAACATGGCCTGTGTCTCAGAGACTGTCACATTAACACACACACTGTGACAGGTCTACCCTTGGGCGATAGGACATTGAGCATACCATCACTTTCTGCCTTTTTTCATATGTAATAAGTATTACTGAATCTTCCTACTGTGATCTGTTCAGCTAAAAAAAACCAAAACCAAGCAAAACAACAAACCACCCACTTATCTTTTTCACTTCTTTCACAAACTTTTCTACTTCTTCTGGGAAGTGCCATACGCTCTGCAGTAGTACACAAAACATTAACAACACGTTCACTGTACCAGCATAGCTCATGTAGTGCAGTTTGTTCTCCAGTGAAGTTAAAAGATTTTCATCTGACACAACACAGCACCAGAAGACTACAAAAGCAAAGGAGATGCAATACGTGACTGTCCTGCAGGAGAGAATACATTTGCAGAGGAAGAACATGACTGTGGTCCCCAGCCCCTAACCAGTGGGACTGCTGCTCCACCTGCTGGACATCCAAAAATCTCACCCAGGGCAATGGCCTGCGTGCAATTTGCAGCACTCGAAAGAGCTTGACTGTTTTCATTTAAGTCAGTCAGATTTTTTAACGTGATCTTTAATAAGAGCGGAAATAGGTCAGTACTGAAGGCTTTTGAACATACAACCTGTGGTAAAAATGCAGAATCAGACAAGGAAAAGCACATGGGGTCTGCAGTTTAGTGTCACACCCGTGATAGCTCTCGCTATGAAAGAACACTCACTTAACCAACTTGTTCCAAATGTTCAAAACCACATCCATCCACCCCTCCCTGCCCCAGGCCTGGCAGCCGTGCCATTGCACTCCTCTTTCCCCTGCTAAACTCTACGCTAGTTCCCCACCTCAAAACCAAGAATTTAGTCTAGAAGTGTTCCATTGCCCTCAACACTTCAGGAAATCCATTGTAAATAATGCATTTTTAGGGCTGTACTGCCAAGCAGCAAAACAGCTCAGAGATAAGTCAGACTTGTAGCACCATGCATGAAGACTCAATATCCTCTACAAACTGTAAAGACTCTCAGCCTATTTAGGATTCTGCTGGGTATTCTAGGATATGGTAGGAAAGCGAGCGACCTCTGCTTTTCAAAGGAAGGTTGAGTTCCTCAATAGTAAAATGCTCAAAAAGCTTCCTCCATTGCCATCTCTGGCCTCTCTCTGGATTACTTACTTGCAAAAGTTCCAGAATTTTGTATATGACTATTTAACCTAAAGTATGCAATGTTGACTTCATTTGATCTACCTAGACTTTTCTGTTGATCTTACATATTTGTTGTTGGGGTTTTTTTGTTTGTTTTTAGTTTAGTTTGAGATCCCTCCTTTACTCACATCTTCCACATCATGCAAACTGTAACAGACTACGCAGCCTGGGTTTGCACAAACCCAGCTTTTCAAAAGGGTAACCTCACCTACTGTTATTATCTGCAATGTCATAACACACAGAAGCATCCCAGTTTTAGGACTGCAAATGGCAGTGCCGTCTGTGAGTCTCCATGTAGCTTCTGTATCAGCAGAACTAATGTTGGTCTGAGGATGTCATCATTCACTAAGCGAGTCACATCTGTTAGTATTATATCATCTCCCTAAGAGGCACACACTTACAAAATTATAAATGCAACCAAGAGCATATTTTATTTTTTCCTCCCATATGTGAATGAGCTTTTCCCATATAGGTATTTTTAACACTCCTCTTTGCTGAGCTTCAGAAACGAAATGAAGAGACAGTCTAGTACTCTTTACTCATCCTAATGACATGTCTGTTACTGACTGACAATGTATGACTGATGGTGCTTCAGAAATACCACAGTCTAGGCTGAACTACAGGAGACATGGGCATGTAACAAACTGCTTCTCTTTAAGTCACTTGAACAGCTTTTCCTGCAAAAAAGTGCCCATACACTGAAGTAATTAATAGTTGTTTTCATATATTTAGTTACTTTTGTACTGGTATCACTGTATACCAGCCTTCTGAATCAGAAGCAGTAGAGATAAAGGTCTGCAGGATTGAACAGAGTAGAACAGCAACAATTATTTTGTTGTTATATATCACTGTTTCCCCTTTCCCTATCAAACAGGCAGATGACCAACTTTCAAAAGAAAAGCTGCAAACCTAACTTTTCCCAAGTAAAATACCTATTATTCGTAACTTTTAACATAAGAAATATAATATTTAGTGCTTCCAGGAAACTGAAGGGTTTTTACATAACATCACTGTTTCAAATTTCTCATTTTGTATACTTCTTCCGCTTTCATCACTCATACCAATCTCCACCTCTTTGTATTCAGCAGAATCCCCACAGACATAAGTATCAGAAAGCAGAGGGGGAAAAAAAAAAAGATGAAGTACATTTCTTCATGAAAGGACAAAACACTTGCCTTTTAGAGAAACTGTAGTTAAAAAACGGTCAAAACTACAAACGCCTCAGTGAGCCTTCATGATTATTCAATCATTTTAATGTAACTTGGAAAATACTTCAAGGAGAAATCATGCAAAATGAATTCGAATTTTTTAAAAAAGCAGCAGGACATAAAACTGACAGTATAACAGAAGATCATTATACCTTTTTCAGACAGCATTTTTGGGACAGAAAATGTGTAGACATTTAGTTAAATAAAGCAGGTGGGTGAAATTTCAGAAGCAGTTGGCTTTACTGTGAGACAGCAATTTAGAACAATGGGCTGCCTGTCAGCTCTTGTTATTCAGTGGGGTTCAGAAAGTGCTTAGTGCCACCTATTATGAAGGCACTTTAGGCTGAGCTTTAACACCACATATCAAAATACGGAAGTCAGACAGTTAGATGGGCTACGAAGCACCATCTGTTCATATTAACACATATAATCTAACAAATTCATAGTCGGTCTCATGAATTTGTTAAGAGTTATTGTCCCTACTTTATCTGCCAAACTCTAACCACGTTCTGAGTTGCAGTACAATTTGTACAACCCAGCCCAAAGATGCCTTACAATCCCATTCACTGTCACCAACATGTGATTGTCGGCCTGTCACAGAAGGCCAGTAGGGCCTTTTTGCGTACTGAGAAAAAATGAAAATTGACATCCTTACAGTAGCACAACAACTGAGCATAACTCCTTATCTATCGATCACGTCAAAACATTAGTCTGAAACAAGCAGAGAAGCAGAGCTACGACACAGCATTAAGATGAATGTACTAGCATGACAGTTTAAGACAATGGCTATTAAGTCCTTTACTGCTCAGCATCATTAATGCTTTCCAGTATTTTCCAAGAGATGTTTTCAAAAGCCATATAAGTGACTGGTCTTTGTCTTCTCAGTTTTCTAGCAGTGGAGGAAGGATGCAGCTGGAATCGCTCTACTGAGCTGATCACGATCCAGGAATAACTCTCTTGTCTGTACTTCCCATTCTCACTGTGTCATGCAGTGCACAAGGTACACAAGCTTTTGTAGTACAAACTCTGGAAAGGTGCATCAATGCCCTTTTCTGGAGTTACCCACTGGCAAATCCCATGCTTAAAAGTAGGCTACCGACACATCCAGCACAGTTTCTGGAGTGTCCTATGTCACCTTCTCAATGCTAACTAAATACAGAATTTGTGGGGGTGTATTCCCTGAATTTGTGGTTTTGTTCTAAGAAGGAGCTTCTAAAAGCATCCAGGGAGCTGCTCATGTGCCTGTCCAGAGCAGGCTGCCAGAAGGTAGAACTAATTCAACGGTGATAGCAGGCTCCCAGAAGGTAGAACTAATTCAACGGTGATTCTGAATTAGTGAATGGGATATATATGTATGAATGCACAAACAAAAGAGCACACGCATGTATGCAGAAAGAGGAACACTTATTGAAATTTTAGAAAGCTCTCAGCATGAGTTACACAAACATGGTACCCTAACTTTGACACTTTGACTGTCTTGTTCACAGAGCTTTTTTTTTTTTTTTAAAAACTAAGAAAGTTGTGGGGTTACACGGAAGCATATCTACAAAACACATCAGTTTAATTAAACCCTGTAATGAATCATGCCAGGCTAATACATTTTGGACCAGTATTAACTATATTCCTTAAACATCAATACTTCCAGCAACTATTCATGCTCCACAAATTGAAGTTAGCCAGGCACATCAGCCTTTCTACTCAGAAACACAGACTTTTAATACATCTCATCAGCTTCAAAAGCATAGAAAGACGCAGACATTTGCCATAGCAATTGCTCACTTCTCTCTTTACCAAGATATATACAAGCAAGAAACGACACACACAAAAAAACCAAACACCCAAAATTTCATTAATGCAAATTGTATAAGTACTGATACAGAAAAAATGTGTTTCTATACATAATTATTTTTGCCAATCTTGTTACAGTTCATCTATCTAAACTTTAATCACTGAAAGTGCAATTCTATGCAGTACAAAGGATAATGGAAAAGGTTAAAAATAGGTTCTTCCTTTTATGTACTTCCATTGCATAAACCATAACCCCCACAATTTACACATGAAGTTCAAATAAACACTTAATTACACAAATTACATCCATGCAAGATGGAATTACAATTTTTAGTATTTATATGCTCTGTTCCACATTTAATCAGAATTTGGCAACTTAAAACACTCTTCCACAGTCTAGTTAGAGATCTTTCTTTCCATCTGCTTACATTTAACTGTTGCTACTCATGAAGCATAAACACTCCAGAAAGCTCTTTTATCTTCAAAAATTATCATATCCCAAATGCAAAAAAAAGGTTTACATATCATTAAAATTGGTGAAAAGAAAAGAACAATTTTAATAACTTGATTCGCCATCTTACTGGTATTTACTACAGTATTGACTTACAGGTTTTATGAATTTTATTACAAGAGACAATGAGCACCTTAGCAATACCCATGTCTCAATATTAAAGAACGATTCTTACTGCCTGCTTCCCTAACATGGTAGCAAAAGGCTTTTTGCAGCACAGCAGCCATGAATACAATTTTCTTACCTGAAGTCCAACATTGTCTGCCTGTCCTCCTTTAACTAACTGGGAGATGAAGAGGCCACAGCTAAATTCCACTCCACCTCTCACGCTTATCCCAAGTCCTTCAGGATGCAAACGATCCAATCTCACCTCTTTCAGCTTTCTGCAAAAATGGAAGATACTTGACTGTTCAGCTGCATAACACTTTGCGGCAATAATGTCTGACATGAAAGTTACACATTATTTTTCTCTTATAACATTCAGGCACAAAAAAAAGCAAGTTGACTGAAGTTTGGACGGATGCATGTTGGCTAAAGCCATCAAGTACTTTTTCCTAAGAAAAGACATCTGCAATCACTGAAGCTGTCTGCTTCTAGAGGGTTAGAGCTATAAGAATTTTTTTTGTTATTAAATGTAGGAAAAATGAGAAAAGATTGTTTCAAATGGAAAGCATTGTTTTTGACTCCCTTACCCTGCTTTTTAGATTAAACTACTTGGCAAACAATTTCAGGTAGCTCAAAACTGTACTTCTAGCAAATATAGCAGAAGTAAAAAAACTTATGCCCAGCTCTATACAGGTGACCAATATTTTACTTGGAATTTATCTGAAAACTCAGTCAGTATTTCCTGCTTGTATTTAAGTTAGCTGCATTGTTCTACATTCTCTTACCGTGATCTTTTGGGTGTAAGCTGATCATATTCCACCTGGTGTTTTAGTGGGATAAGTGGGCGGATAGCATCAAATAGAGGCAATCTGCTTGGTTCATTAATCACAAGTTTTAGGTCCCCCACAAGGACTGGGAGATTCATAGATCTACAAAAACACAGTGAGAAAACAGGCACAGTCTAATTAACACACGAACACAAAGCATCATTTAATAACTTACTGTACATGTGGCTTCAAAATTTGCATGTCCCATCAACCTACTAAAAAAGTTATTTATGTAAATATTGGTTTAACCAAAGCAAAATAGCCACTGACAAAGCAAGCCTTCTGTAAGCAAAGAGGAATAACAACTACCTCCAAACTGAAATCTCCTATATATTGCCTTTATCTTTTAAGGTCATGCACATCACTCTTATAGATGACATCTTTAATTTCATTCTCAGAGTCCCCAAAAGATTTATAGAACCGTTTGGAAATATAACTTTCCAGATCAGATATACCTGCCTACTAGATTTTTGTTTCCTTACTAGTTAGCAATCCTTTTAAGTGAATCTAGGCTACAAGCTCCTTCCTCTCCTGAACTTAGGGGACTGACAAATTGTTTTGATCCAGGAAAAAAAATCGTGATACTCAGTAGCTAGAGCAAAGACTTGGTTTAAGTTTTAATTTTTTTTCAAATCAAAATTGAAGTGCCATCAACCAATAAACAAAATCCACAGAAGTTAAACCGCTGTGAACATCTGTTTTACAAGAGCTAAGCAAAGCGGTCTCCTTGGTATTGTCAGCACCAAGATAGTTATAGGTCTAGAAAATGTACTTCGTTGCCCAGCTGCAAGAGTGGAGTAACAGGTCCCTAAGATTCAGTGGAGCTATTCCTACACAACGACCAGTTAAACTTAGTCTATATTATTTGCTGTTCCCTCTCTTATAATTTACATTTCCTGGCATACGATATTTCTGAGGCATATGCACTGAAAATACAGATGAGGAATGCGTATTACATGGGATCAGAGATCAAATACTTTTGGAAGTGCTATTCACAGTGAAGCAGACATTAAATGTTAACTCCAACAGCAATTGCACATATTTTTGCCCTGGAAAATGTATTTTGCCCTTCATAATGTATTCAAAAAAAGTGATACATCATCAACATATGTTCACCAAGATATTGGAAATTTTGCTCAAGACATTACAGTTTTGGAAATTGAAGAAAAGTTACTATATGCATTGTTAATTTTGTAACTGCAAGAAGATTTTAAATAATTAAGAGCTACTGAATCAACTGGCTTTCCAAACAACAGGCTTTATGAATGGAGAAGCAATTAGACAGACCTAAGTGAAACTCAATCAGATATGCAGCTGAATACATCCATAACTATAGCTCAGTGCAAACATCAGATGGAAATGTCTACATTTCACTCAGCTGAGATGCTATTAATTAAGATATGAATGGAAACAATGTGTATCAGAGCCATTTGTCCATGATGAGTGGAAAATACATTCTCATCTTCTCTGAAAAACAATGGGTCAGACGCTGATCTCATTTGCAATGATACAGGTCCTAAGCAACTGTGGTTTAAATCAGTTCAGCAAAAGGATTGGCAATAGGCCTATCACCTTACCATTTTTCCCCCAGAGTTGTAATAAGCCAGAGTTGTTAAACATGCCAAACAGATTCCCAGACTAAATAAAACAGTTGCAAATTTTTGTCTGAATAGTTAGTAAAAATCTTTGAAAAGCAAACTCAATGAAAACCTCTGTTGCAAATAAATAAGCATTATTTGGAAATATTAATGAATTTGATTAATGCTCTCTTCCTGTTTCCTAAGAACAGTTTTATCATCCAAGTTCCCCCCCCCGCCATACAAATCCACCACATTCTTTTAGAAAACTGCCAAGTCATAAAACCAAAGTAACTTTATGAGTGATCACAGACATGCTCCTTCCTTGTCTGCAGGCTATGCTGTAAAAGTATAAGACTTAATTAAACAGAATAAAAACTATTACTTCGACTACTTTTCTAGTAGCATATAGAAAGACCACTTAAAATCTTGAATATTCACTCTCTACATTTAAAAACATTAGCAAATTTCTACACAAACATATATAAAGCTAGATCTTACTGGTGGTACATCCGCAGCACATCATAAAGGTAATCCTTCTCCGCTTCATTGTCAATTAGTAGATTAACCTGAAAACCCAAGGACATTATTGTAAATCTCTGACTAAATAGCCACAGGTGTTGAACATACAAGGCTTTCACAAATTCTTAAGCCAGAGAGCAGATTGCAATAGGGAAAGAATTTTTTTGTTTTTTTTTAAAAGATAAGCACATCTTTGCAATAGATTGTTACCTCATGATGTGAAATTTATATCAAGACTTTCTAAAATTAGTATTACGACAATTGGGCAAGGTGGTAAATACTGATATATTCTGTATGCCAGATTTCCCCTTGGCAGTAATATTATTACAATAATATCATATTTGTCTTACCTGATAATCACTGTACTGTTGAATAAATGTTTTCAGAAACCTTTTTGGCCATTCATTAATATAGCACATGCTGTCACAGATAAAACCACCACACTGATATTATTATAATCTATGTTCTGTCATCCAAACCACTAATTTCACGATCTCACTTCCAACATTATGCAAACTGCTACACTTCTGTTCCTCTTTGCGCCAGCTCTTAACTGATAGAACTTGCTTGTTATTCTTTCCTCCCCCACTAATAGTATGTTTACTTAAACCAGTGTCATATTACTATGCCTGCTCTTGGATAATTACTGTAAAATAAAGCAACCCCCCACCCCACCCCAAGTATTCTTATATGAGGAGTTCAATTTATATTCAGAGACCCCCACTGATCTTACTTGCAGTGAGAGGTCACATCACATTAGTTTTACATTTGGACAAGCTTAATGTTTAGGAAAGCAATTTACATCTGACCTAAAGGCTAATATTACTGTGACATGAAGTCTGAGGGGCAATTTGCATACTTAAAGGCCCTTTCTTTCTAGGTTTGCAATGGTTTGCATTATATTCTAAACTAAATACATGCTTCATATTCCCTTTGTCCCTTTTGGCTCTCTAAAGCCAACAAGACTCCACATACAGTTGGTTTTCTATTACTTGTCTCCTCTGGAAAAAGACACTTTCAAAATACCTAAAGGCCAAAAAGCTACATGCAGGACAAGACTGCTTGTCAGTAACACTAGCAAGTAAACCAATTTATTCACAGTGAATTTAAAAACAGAAGAAAAAGTCTGCCTTAAAAGGAAATAAAATGGTTGCAATCAAAACTGACTGGTTCACCAATACTGTACACAGACTCAAGGCAAGGTGATACATGTAAAACTAAATCCAACACCCATTTTTCCCTTCCCCTTCAGGAAAAATATGACCTATAAATCAGCTTCAGTTCTGGTATACAGAACTCAATCCCTAGTGCTAGCTAAGGTACTGTATGAGCAGTGTCTCATGAAGAACACTAAATGTTAAAGCACATCAACCCTACACAGCAAAAAGCAAAACCATCATCATCTCTCCTCCTGATTGGGAAAGCAACCAATTAACAATACTACATTTTTCTTCCGATACGCTAGTTGATGGACACATCCCCAGTCCCTCTCAGGAACCAGAGGACTGTATCTAAATTCTGCCATTTCTTCTCACACAACATTCAGTCTCCCTGTTTGATTCCCCACACTTCTAACCCTGCACCAGCAACTTCCTCATCCTCTGACAAAAACAAACACGCAAGTAACTTCTTATATATTCAGAATGCTACAGCTAGGTTAACCTTCCTGGGCCATCTCGCTAGTTAGGTCACTCCTGTTGCCTTCTATTCCACCAATTATCACTTCATTGTAGCCACCTGCATCTCTTACAATCTTCCTAATTCATTAACTCCTTGGGACAGTCTTACTGTCCACAAACACTTTACCTAGGCTCATAAACAGCTTTTAAAAGCTGACTCTAATTTCATAAATCCTAAAAGATCATGCCCCTACATGTTAAGGAGTTAAAAAAAAAAAATCAGTGGTGACGTGGTATAACTTGGACCAGAGAAGTATTTTAGTGTCTCTCTATTTCTTGAGAAAATAACTGTGGAGATATGGGATAGACGATTTCACAGCTTTTAAACCAAGAATATTAAAAAAAAAAAAAAAATCTGGACAGAGTCTTGGGCAACCTGCTTGAGCAGAGGGGCTGGAGCAGATGATCTCCAGAGGTCACTTCCAACCTCAACCTTTCTGTGATTATTTAAGGGTATCTTCATAGTAGTTGTATAGTTTACAATCCTAGAACACAGATAAAGAGTTGCTTATGCTCTATTTATCACTATATAAATTGCACTGGTTTTCACATAAATTAATAAGGAGTCATCACAAAAACTGCACCTACATACAAAAGAAAAATAAAATCTGGCAACAAGCCTATATAAGTTTATTCAGTAGACTAGAAATTGTGGGGGAAAAAAAAGCGCTTTTTGGTATGGAACAAGTTCAGATTACGGTAATGCACTACTGTAGCACTAGCCCAATCTGTTAGCTTTTGAAGAATAATATAAAGTTCTAATTAAGCTACACAGTTTGAAAAACTATTGAGGGAGATGGAAGAACTGGCCAATATATTTACATACATTATATATTTGGCATTGCTGCTTGGTTGATAGGGAGAAATGATTAAAATTACTATGAAAAAAAAAATTATGAAAGTGGCAAATCATTGAGGAAACTCAGATCCCCTGGCTGAGCGTTTTCACTACTTTGACATAGAAAAAGTAATTATCCAAGCATTAAAATTGCCACAGAGGCCACTAGAAGCAGGACAATACAAAATAATTTAAAGGAAAGACCTGTTCCAGTATCCTCTAACTCAGACAAAGTTTTCACTCAGATATGCATCCTACTTATTTGCATCAACAAACACTGACAGTAAGTCTTATGTTATCAAGGTGGGACTAGAATGATTTACGAATTATAGCAGCAATGAAAGGGAAAAGGTTTAAAGTTCAAGATGGTAACCGTCCGCCTAGGAACCAGAGTCTTTATACATATGTTGCACAACCCACTGTTGAGTTATACAGCAAGGCAGAAATAACCTGCTAGATGGCTATTGTCATCATTACAGAGTATCCAGGTCCTTAATGTTTTTGACCTTCAGTTTGTCATATAGGTGTTTTTTTGCAGCCCCTCTACTTCACCTTAACAATTCTTTAGTTAATGGCTTTATTACCAGGTGATACTTCTATAAAACCCAACATTACACTTCTTTGAAAAAATTCCATTCTCTAGCTGACAAAACAAACAAACAAACCCTCAAACCAACCACAACCTCCCCCACAAAAAAACACACAAAACAGTACTGAAAACTTTAGTCTGAGAGAGTCCTAAATGGCTATGCAAAACAACTCTTAAATGCGTAGACCATTTTTCCCCTCCTTTCCTTAAACAGAGTTTTTTAACCTTACTTTGCTCATACAATTTAGAACTCTGCTGAGCACTTACTTAACTGGGTAAATGACAAAATGACGTGCCCGGCAGACAGAGTCTCTCCATGTATCAAGTGCATTTGCACATGACTGCACATGCACAATTGCACTAGTGAACGTTAAGGTGGAACCGAAGCTTTCTGAGCACCGGCTGGCACAGCGCAGGACTGCAAGTTTGAACTGCCTGGGCCTGGACTTCAGCACCTGCACTTTTGCCTTCCCTGAACTTGACTGGGTGCAACATTTTTTATATAGTATTAAAATAAAGTAAATTATATCAAGCCCTGAAAAAGCTCATGCATCGGGGAATGTTCCTCCTCTTCTCTCCCTCCCTTTTTAAGGGTTTGAGTTTTACCACTACCCTGTCACAGGAGGCTGCCACCCGCTTTTCCGCGCCATTGGCACGGCAGCGCCAGGTTCCTCGAGCCTCTCCCTTCCCCGTCGCTCACTCTGGCATGCAGGCGGCGTTCAGCCGCGGGCAGCGCCGGCAGCACGCCCCAGGCCCCCCCGGCGCCAGGAGCCGTGCCCCAGCCCGGCGCCTCGCCTCCCTCCAGGCCGCAGGGGAGCAGCTCTCCCCACAGCCTGTGCTCGCCCAGTGAAGGGACCCCGGGTGTCCGTGTGCCCCGTGTCCCCGCACTCTTACCTTGTGCCGGAACTCACGGGCTACCCGGCGCTCCATGGTGGCGGAGTGCGGCCGCTGCGCGGGTGCGGGCGCTGCGCGGGCGGCTGCGCCGGCGAGGCCGCGCCCCGGGGCGGTGGGAGGCGCACCCGTCGCTGTCGGCCGCCGCCGCCTACAGCATCCCCGGCCCTCGCCACTGCCACCCCCTTATCTCGCTGCTTTAGCGGTACGAGCTGCCGGGCAGCGACAACCTCCCTGCGACCCCAGGTTTTGGTTGTTTAAGGCCAAAAGAGAAAGAAAAAGTAAAAGACACGCCCTACCCCTCCCCCCGTGTGCTACCTGGCCTTGCACCGACCACCTTTTCCCTGGGCTGACTTTTACAACTGGTGCTTCTCATAGAGCACAGAGCTCACACCTAGACTTCTCTTTTGTATTTGTAGGTATGTGTGTCACTAGCCCTACTATTTAAGAAAAGCACGAAGATGTGAAATTTAAAGCATGCTAACACCTGGAGGGAAAAAAAAAAGAATAATTTGCTTCAATAAATTGCTCTACTACAAATAATCTCAATTTTTTATTTTTAGGTAAGTAGGGCAAACCTGATGTATCACTGCCTAAGTCCGATTTCCACCAGCCTTTCCCACTAACAGAATATTGTTGCTTACAAATGTAGCCTCTGACACACCTGCTGTAACTGCGTAAATATCAAGCTCAGAGTACCTGAAAAGGAGCCTATTTCAGACTAATCTCTTTTAGGTAATTTTGTCTTGGGCTGGTTCTTCTCCCACTTTCCCTAATGTAGTACACAATAATAAAGACTTCTGGAAGCAAGCAGAGTAGAGACCTGCTAAGCTATGTCCCTTAGTCTTCCTGCAGAATCAGCTTTTACCCACGTAACTGCAGAGAGAATGGGGTTTATGTAAGTACAGGTAGCTCACCTGCTCCTCCTTCCAACAGAGTAGAAACTTGTATGAATACATATAAAGGCATGACAAAAAAATTCCATACTGCCAAATACAAACTGGAATCTGTTTTATTATTTCTGTGTGATAACCTTCGTAAGCTACACCAGCTCCTTTAGAAATTGCTCTTACCCCTTTCAGAAGATGGCTTTGCTGTATTGGAACATTTCAATGGTATGTACACTGGCCATTTCTCATATCAGCTGTGAGCAATAAGAGAGGAATACATTTTAAGCCTGTGTACAAATACAAAAACTGTTTTCAGAAAACAATTTTCTCTTACAAGTGCAACTACTAGTACACAAATAATTTTTCTTCTAAGTTCCAGTACCACACAATATTGAAAAGTCATTCTATCCAAGCATTAGACGCTCAGCTATAGAATTTCTTCCCTGCATATGCAAAACAAAATTGTCTTATATTTGAAAAGAAAAGGAAAGAGATACATGAAATTTAAAGGACATATAAAATACCATGTATGTATGGTATTATGGCTATAACAGTCATCGATATCAATTGGTTCTAGAAGACTTTACAGGAATAGACCTTTTACAAGCTGAAAGTTATGTGCATTTGAAAGAAAGTAACTTTTTATCATATAGATAAATTTTGCAGGAGTCAGAAACTCCTCCGTGTAGTAAAATATTGTGGAATTAACTTAATCTGGTGATGTGAAAACTGCTCTGAATCATCAGCTAAAAGGCACACCACAGAAAGGATAATGAACTTGGTGGGCTGTTAATCTGCTCTGTTACATGAATTCCTGTGCTCTAATGTGCATAAACACAAAGCAAACACACACACAAAGCTATCCCATGCTCCAAAACTGGAAAATTGATAATCAGAAGATTTATGAGATGGTTCTGAAGTTTCCATTACTTCAAATATGTCATATTAAAAGATGGTACAATTATGACTGTTTATTAGTTTTGGATAATGAAATATTTCATAGCAAGAAATCAAATTGGATCTAAATTAGCTTTAAACTAGTTTCTGTTATTGTTTGCTACTTGTGGCATTAAGGCAAAATGAATAAAGTGGGTAGCCCATTTAGTAGGCAAAGAAATACATTAAAATGTGGGTTGTGTAAACTGATTCCTGCTGCTTTTGATCTACTTTCTGTACTTCCATTAATGTAATGTGGATCAGAGAAAGTGCACCAAAGCCAAGTGCAAGGTGCATTCAGAGTAGATGCTCTGCTACAGGCTGAGGCTAGCACATAATTCTGAAAATCTGTTCAGGATTATTGGGAAAAGGCTGTGCTGAAGTTATAGAACATCTTTTCTCTCTCAGTTTCTTTTCTCTCATACACATTCTCCCTCCAACATTTACAGGAGAAAACAGAATTCTCAGTGAAAACATCACTAGTTTTCCAACATTTCATTAGAAATGAAACACTTGTTGCAGCAAGAAACACAATCCACAGGGACAAATTACAAAGGCAGAAAAGAGATCTTTTTAATGACTTACTGTTAACAGACTTCCCAAAGCAGTCAGAAAAGGCCCCTTTTCATCTGAGACAGTTTCTCACCTGGTATGGGCAGCTTCTAAAGCTTCTGTTATAAGATACGCAAACCTGAAGAATGATGGGGAGAGAGGCAGCAGCAGATGGGAAAGGGAAAAGAACAGAAAAAAGGTAACAGCAATAGGAAGAGGGAAAAGAAAAGGGAAGGAAAAAAACGGAAGGAAGGTAAACCAGCAAATTTAGTCACAAGAAAAAAAAAAACGAAAATAAGGCTGGAAAAGGATCCACAGAGAGCTCCAAATTCAAGAGTGTGAATTTATAGTAAAATAAAGTAATTAGAAGCTATGGAAATAATCCATAGACATTAGCTGCATGCTGCATTCAGTTCATGCCTTACTCATGCATTTCATTACTCAAGTTCTGACACCTGTTTCAGTGGGTCGGGGCCAATGCTCCGTGTTAAGCATCGACAACGTTTGCTGACTCTCAGCACAAGCAGGCAGCTCTCCGCAAGCTGGCGGTTTTCAGTCGTGCGACATTCCCAGGAGCAGAAAGCAAAGCCCCGGGTTTGTTCGCGTTAGAGGTGGGGCGCAGCCTTGCACCGCGCCCCACCCCAACGCGGAGGTTTCAGCTCCTGCTGAGAAACCGTGACGCTAATCGTTTCCTAAAGCCCAGAAGGGCGGAAAAGTGGAAATAAACGTGAGGAGCCGGCGAGGTCAGCGCCCAGCACGGGCAGTCAGGCAGAAGTGTTAGCGGGGCTGGAGCCGCTCGGCTGCGGGGGTAGCAGCCGGCCTGGGAGCTCCGTTGCAGAACGAGGGATGGCATCCATGGTGGGTGCTCGGGGAAGGGCCGGAGGCGGAGGGCGGGCAGGCGGCTGATAAACCCCCTGGCCGCCCCGCCCGGGAGGGCGGGATGAGCCTAGGGTGCAGGTAGAGGCTGGCGCTGAGGACCTCAGCTCCACGGGAAGCCGGTGACCGTCCGCCAGCCCGCATGGAGGCCCGACTCCTCCTCGGGGCGCTGCTATGCGCCTGGCTGCCGCCAGGTGAGCTTCCCGCTGGGCAGGGCACGGGGACGGGACGGGAGAGAGGAAAGAAGGGAAGAAAGGAAGAAAGAAAGAAAGGGCAGGGCAGACCCGGCCGTCACTAACCTGCCGCCTTTGCCTTCCAGCCCTGTCTCCATGGGGCGCCCGGGCACAGCTCCCTGTTAGCGGGGACCTACCGCTCCCCAGGTAAGAGCCAGCCGGGGCACGGCGGGGCTCCTTCCTCGCCGCCACGGTGCGCGGGCGGCAGCCCTGAGGCGGGCCGGGCGGGGTGGGCTGCCCGGGCTGAGCAAACCCTGCCTTGTTATCCTGCCCTCAGCCGAGGCAGCGCCGCGGGACCTCAGAGGAGGGGCGGCCTCGCCGCGGCGACGCAGGTAAGAGAGCGCGGGTGGGCACGGCGGGGCCGGGCGCTGGGGAGAGGGCTGCGGCGCCTCCGCGGGGAGACGAGGCCGCTGGACGAGCGGCTTTTCTGAGGAGCCCCCCACGAGGAGAGCAGCCCCTTCCCATGGTCGGTTGCCTCGAACCGCAGCGCGACCGGGACTGCAGAGGCGACGCGGTGCCGTCGCTTGTGAACTAAAATGGCGCCTGGCTTTCCCGCGCTGCGCCGCCGCCTGGCGAGACCCCTTAAGGGGTGGCTGGCGGCGGCCGTCTGAGGGACGGGTGTTGTGGTTATCATTGGGATAATGTTTCTTACATCTTACCTAAATATATACCGTCAGTATTTCTGATGGCTGTTCTACCCTTTGTGATTCTTCAGGGCTTGTCTTTCAAACAGCGTTGAATGTGTGCTTTATCCCAGACACAAGGAGTGTCAGTCATGAACGGAAGGAAACTTGGGGTTTAAGGTGTTTAGGTAGTGAGGGAAGATGGTAGGTAATGCTTTAGCTCGTTCAGAAATAGTCATATGTTGTATGAAGCATCCTTGCTCCAAGGAAAGCTGAGGTCTGGTCTGGCTCATCCAGCAATAATCGCTTTGTGGGAGCCTTTTCACTTCTCAGTGAAAGTAAATGAGCTGGCAGTATCAGATCGCTACAACTCAGTACTGGTTTTTGGATGTGGTTTATCTTGGCAACCCGACTATATCAGTCATGGTGTGTTGCTGAAATGTAATTAGGGTGTGTGGTTCCCGCTCCCTTGTTTGAGGGTGGGAAGAGGAAAGTTTGCTTTGTAGCCCTTGTTCATGGCTCCACAGAGGAGTCGCCTTTCTTTCTACTTTCTCCCCGCTCTTTCTGGGAAAAGCTCAGCGGACAGAAAAACGTGCCACGTAACTGGAAACAGGTAAAAAAATCAAGCACCGATAAGAGCAAATGCTTACGGATTGAGGTTCCCCCCAAGAATTCAAGATAAGCTCTTTGTTTCCTTCTGTGCTAGCCTACTGAGCAGAAAACTTCAGTAAGAAATATGCTTAGGAGAAAGGGAAAAAAATTTCAATATTAGTTTTAAAAAGGTAAGAACATGAAGAGTAGTTGTTCTAGCCATTTGAACTGTCTAAAACTAATGATAATGCGTTTTTACATGTTCTTGCTTTTATAAGCTTCCTCATGAGGAAGAGGTAAAGCAACAGTGAGCAATGGTGGTGAAGTCCTCTGCAGAATTTATGTCTGTGAAGACTTAGTTAATGACATAGCTTCCAAGATCAGTTTTCAAATATCTAAGTAGGTATTTGGAACACAGAAAACACCTGCTATTTTAAAAATACTCTACAGAATCATGCACAGGACTGAGAAATTTGAATGATAAAACTCTAGGGCATGAAAATTAAATGCAATAGATCTAACCAATTCCTTAGGTGAAATTATGTAGACATAGCTGGTGTTGTTTATAGTATTATTTTGGAAATATTTTGCTCAGTTATTTGTATCACTGTAGACATCATATATTGTAGCTAATGCTGTTTATTAACAGATACTGTATTTGTCATTGAATTTTCCTTAATGAAACTGTATTCTATAATTAATGTGTCACTGAAATAAGAACATTTTAGAGTGTATAGCTGCTGCTCTTCACGAGGTGAAGAAATAATATGAAATGACTGTAATGTTTGTGTTACTGTATTAAGTAAACTAGGTAAATGTAATTAGATGCTTCATTAATAAGGAAGAACTTACTATCATATGTCATTGGCTTCTGAGGATCGAAAAGTTCATGTTAAATTGGGAAAAATGTTACTCAGCCTAGAGGTAGGCAGTTCTAGAGCAAAGATAGGAGGTTATAGAAAAGGAGTACTAATTAGGAGGTATACTTCTACCTGTCATGAGCATGGCAATATAACCACATTGTGACAAAATATCAATGGATTTTTGTAACTTGGCTAAGCAGGTCTGCTATTCTGTTTTCTCAAGTAGATGATATAGGCTGAATTGGCTTTTGTGATTTGATGTATTGCTGGCTTTTTTTTTTTTTTTAAGGAAATCTAAGTATTTATGTTTTGAAGAACTCTAAGGCACCTTTATAGATCAATGCTGGTACTGGTTTCCCTTCTGCATGATAGTACATTTTACAGGACTGGTTGTTTTGTGCACACTAAAACCACAAGTTAATATTATTTCCTTAAAGCATATTTTCTACAAGAGCTGGTATGGGAATTATTTTCTGAGTAATACGTAAATTGCCTTGGATATTGTTTCCTCTCAAAAAAATTTGTGGAGAATATTAAACAAATTATACATGCTCAGGTGCTGTCCCATTTCTTTCTGTCATTGAAATGCTTCCTTTAAGATGGGTTGACTTTGTTCACCAGTTTCCTTGAACCTGGGCATTCAAAGCTGCATCTTAAAGAGCAATTTCCAGAATACTGTCTACAGTACCTCTTTGTATAAATGAGTTTGTACCTATTCCCACTTCTCTGTAAATGGGGTAGACAAGGTCATAAATTTATAAGTGCTAAAAGTTTGCACTTGCAAGATGGGAAGGAACTTGTATGTTCACACATGACACCTAAACTGTGAACCATCCTTGGGTAAAACGGTGTGAAACAATGTTGTCCCTCCAGTTTACCTGTCTAAAAGTCTAATAGACTAGAAACACTGGGTTTCCAAAGGGCAATTTATTGGAGAAAAAGAAAGCTTCATTCACCACGATATTAAGAATTAATACAAGAAGACTCAAGATATCTTGCTGCTGACTGTTGAAGGCAGAAGTGCTAAAGAGAAAGGAAACACAAGGGAATAAAAGCCTTAGTCTGTCATATATTTTTGGATGTTAGAACAACAGGAAAAGGTTAAGAGAAGATGGCAGGAAATGGTTTGAAAACTAAGCTGGGTATTTAAGAAATTTTTTTTAAAACAAACAAACAAAAAGCCACCACAAACCAAACCTGTTGATTTTGCTGGGTTTTGGATCAGGTTCTTGGAAAATAGTGTGAATTTAGGACCTTACAAGACATTTAGTTAATTATTATGATGTTGTTCAGTGATTTATGCATGTGTATACTTTAAAATGATTTTAAATAACTGTAACTGAGTGCTAAGAAGTTCCAGCACAATGTTTATACTGAGAATTATGTTAAATACACATGATGGTATAGAGGCTGTAATTGAGAGTAAAAGGAGTACGGAGAAGGGCAGAGAGGATAGTGTTTGGATATGCAGTTTTAGGCATTTTGGCTTAACTGGCTTAAAATTTGCCTGCTGTCTTTAGGCATAATATGTACTTTGCTCTTTCACTGGAGTCTTGAGTAGAGTGACTATACTTTTTACTTTACAATGGTGTTTTTTGGTAACTTTTTAGTGAGCCAAATATGAAGCAGTGAGTTTACTAAAAATGGTAAATTTACTGATAGACCATGAAGAGATTTTTAAGGTTTCTTGGTTATAGCTGCTGATTTCTTTGTTCTTTCTGAAAGGCATCTGGAATGGCAGTTTCTAAGGCTGCATCTACTACGATATCCTTATCTCGGAACAGGACACTTCACAGCATGAAATGTGGACCATCTAGTAAGTTATTTATGTTTTTACATGAAATACCTTCACTTGTCCATTATATTCTGCATCATTTAATTATTTTTATGAAGAAAACCCCCTAAAATAGCTAATACAGGTCTTCACAGTAAGCGAGCTCTACCTTGATTGGTCTCAAAGGACTACAGGACTACGACAATTTATCGCGGGGTTTGCACTTGGTTCTGGTTTGGTCATTTGAAAGACTGTCTCTAATTGCATTTTTTCTAAAAATGAGCTTTCAGCAGGGCAATCTGTTCTTGTAGTGACATACCTAAGGATGTGGATTGCTGCCTAGATGCCATTAAATTACCTGTCCTGTATCTTTTCTGTGCTTGGAGGTTTTTTGTTTGTTACTTTTTTGCTGAGGTAATCTATGGATGCTTTTTGTGTGTGTAATCTATGGGTTAGGAAGATGAGGTACTCTTAGCCACCAGCTTGCAGTGGTGGGCATTTGCCTGAGGAATTTTTATTGTGGCTTTTTTGGTTCATCTTAGTTTTAGCAGTGGACAGGCTTAAATCTCTTTGCTCAAGGATAAAGATCTTCTGTGTTAGCTCTTCTGTAGAGCCTGTGTCATGCTTGTCTTGTACAAAGGAGAAACATGAGGCAAAGTAATTCAGAGTGATTGTAGTAAGTGATGTGAAACCTCTAGTTTCTCTTCAGTCAGCCTGATTGTTTGCATTCGATGTGGGACCTGCCTAATAGCGAATAGTCTGGGTTTGCATCCCCCAGCTTTGTAGCACAAAATGTAAGGCTGATGTGTGGACTGGACTCTTATCAATTGTGATTAGGGTTGTATTGTCTCCAAAAGCTTTTAATTTCTTTAATACATGCTGTTTTCAGAAGCTTTTGAGAAGTGTGTAGCTGAATGTGGAGGAATAATAGAAGGGTTTAGAGAAGCATATGACTCAAATAAAAACTATTACCTATGAACCTCTTCAGTATATAAAAAATACCATATATGTATATTGTGTATGATAAAATTACTCTACAAGTATAGCAGTCTATACCAGTAAAACTCCCTCTGCTTTTGAGGGGTTGCACCAGCTTATTGACCAAGAAGTAGTTCTTTTCTTAGCTCTACTTTTTTTTTTTTTTAAACCGAATAAAGCAGCTTCCAAAAAGAAGATGTGCAAATCGTGCTGAGAAATTTGTTGCCATAATAATTGTTTGGTTCCCTGGGTTTATTTTTTGCCACATGAAAATTCCTTTAATGGGACTAGTGGATTTCATGTTCTGTTTCAGAACAACCAGCTAGAAAAAAGACTTTTAAAATGCATTGTGCTGTTTAAACAGAACTCTTGAAAAGGGTTTATGTGCAGGTTTCTTGCTTCTTAAATAGGCCTAATATTTAAGAAAGGGAAGAACAAATCTAGAAGGAGGGAGAATGAAATGGGTGGCAAGTATCTCATGCTAACTCATCACGTCTAAGCTTTTAAAGGAGGATGTAGTTATGATGGCAAGAATTAGGTTTCATTGCCCTCTGAAGATGTAGTAGGATAAACTTCCTGGTTTCTTTTTCTATGGGGCAAAAATATTTCATAAGGATTTTCCATTTCTGATGTACTTGCTTTGGCAAGAAAATGTTAGAGACATACTTTCAAAATTATTGATGATTGCCCATACTTGAAGGCAAATAAAATCAAGATTATTAAACTCTTTAAACAGTGGAATACCTAGACTTGGAAGTTTCCTTTTTAAATCTCAGTAAACTCTGTGTGAGAAATGGAATCCATTGTTGTCTGTGTGTGACATATTAAAAGACATATTAAAAGACATATTAAAAGACATATTAAAAGACATATTAAAAGACATATTAAAAGACATATTAAAAACAGAAGAACAATGTGATCTGCTTTGTGCAAGAGTTTTGGTAACATGCTCTAAATGCTTAGAACAATAGTTTTGTTTTGGCCCTTCCTGTTTGAAGAGAGATGCAAGCTGCTACAGCTCTGCCCTTGGACTGATGGAGATTTGCACCAATCTGGGGATATATGAAATAGTAAAGCTTTTTTTTTTTTCCTTTTTAAACCAGCAAGGCAGGTTATCAGCTTCTTCCTCCAGTTTAGTGATGTCTCTATGAAAATTATTCTATGTCATACTTAGAAAACTGTGATTATAATGGACTTATATTTCATCCTATTACAGTCAATCCTTGTTGTGATAACATTTTTTCTTGCTTCCTATAACTCTGTATATATAGATAAACAAGCATATTTTATGTGGAACTTTTGTATGATGGGTGTGTGATTTATTGTGCGATGTATCTCTTTACCTTTCTGTTGTATTAGTCAGCTGAAAGCAGTTTAGAAAGCGATGTAATGTCTTATATGTCAGTGGAACAAAAAAGTTGGTATAGTACAGGTAAACACCAAGAGATAAATTCTTGTGTTAGTTTCTTGTACCCAAGGAATATGGGATTTGAGTTTTGAAATGTGTTGTGGTTTAGCCCTACTCAGCAATTAAGTGACATACAGCCGCTCGCTCACCCTTCCCCTCCAGTGGGATGGGGGAGAGAATCGGAAGAGCAAAAGTAAGAAAACTCATGAATTGAGATAGGAACAGTTTGATAATTGGAACACAATAATAATAATAATAATAATAATAATAATAAATTGTAATGAGAAGGAAAACAACAAGAGAGTGAGAGAGAAACAAAACCCAGGAAAAAAACAAGTGATACAACCACTCACCACCAGCCAACTGACACCCAGCCAGTCCCAGAGCAGCGATCACTACCCCCCAACCAACTCCCCCCAGTTTATATACTGATCATGACATCATTCGATATGGAATAGCCCTTTGGCCAGTTTGGGGTCAGCTGTCCCGGCTGTGCCCCCTCCCAGCTTCTTGTGCACCCGGCAGAGCATGGGAAGCTGAAAAGTCCTTGACTAATGTAAACATTACTTAGCAACAACTAAAACATCAGTGTGTTATCAACATCATTCTCCTACTAAAATCCAAAACACAGCACTATACCAGCTACTAGGAAGAAAATTAACTCTATCCCAGCCAAAACCAGGACAAAATATTTATCAGAATAATTCACAGCAGTTAACATATAGTTTACATAGCTGTTAAACTTGTAACTTCCTTCCCCACAAATCTATTTTTCATGCAAAGTTAGAAAAAACCAAAACAAACAAACAACCCCCCCAAACAAGTAACTCCAGAGCTAATGCATATTAAGAACCTGGGACAGGAAAAACAAATTATTTCTGGAAGTAAGTTTCAAACTACTGCTGAAAATTCCTAACAGGTTAAACACTTCAAATTTTCTTGTGTTGAAATGCTGTAGCAGGCATGAATCTTTAATGTTTAAAGTCACTGTTACTATAGAAGATACTTGTCCCTTACAATGTGTGCTGATTTCAAGAGATGCACCAGAGCAGAAAATCTGCAGCTAACTAGAAGGCTCTTAGTATTGAAGGATTAAAATTACAACCTACTGTTGAAGCCTGTATGCCACAGAAAACTTGTGCTGTTGCAGGCAGATGCTTTCAAAGACTATGAAGTTGAAGGATAAAAGATAATGCAAGAAATATTTGTTATATGAGTTCTCCTGTAGTCAAAAGGACACCTGAAAGCTTTCTAGAGAATGTGCAATGGAAATTTTGCAGAGTTACAAAATACAAAATTTCAAGAATGTTGACAGCAAAAGTTTAACTATTCAATTTTAAGCATACATTCTACTCTTATGCATGGCTATATGTCTAGTTGATGTTGCTTGCAAATTCTTATCTCAAACTGCTTTGTGTTTTCACTTTTCCGAATAAAATTTGCTGATTTTTAAATGATTGATCTTTTTAGTAGTTTGAGAATGTGCTGGTTTTGGCTGGGATAGAGTTAATTTTCTTTATAGTAGCTAGTATGGTGCTATGTTTTGGATTTGTGCTCAAAACAGTGTTGATAATACAGAGATGTTTTAATTGTTGCTAAGTAGTGTTGTTTCTAGATCAAGATCTTTTCTTGACCTAGATTGAGGACTTTTCAGCTTCCCATGCTCTGCCAGGTGCACAGGTTGGGAGGGGATACAGCTGGGACAGCTGACTCCAACTGGCCAAAGGGCTATTCCATACCATATGATGTCATGCTCAGTATATAAAGCTGAGGAAGAAGGAGGAAGTGGAGAGGGACATGAGGAGTGATGGTGTTTGTCTTCCCAAGTAACTGTTATGTGTGATGGAGGCCTGCTTTCCTGGAGATGGCTGAACACCTGCCTGCTGATGGGAAGTAGTGAATGAATTCCTTGTTTTGCTTTGCTTGCATGTGTGGCTTTTGCTTTCCGTATTAAACTGTCTTTACCTCAACCCACGAGTTTTCTCACTTCTGCCCTCCTGATTTTCTCCCCCATCCCACCGGGAGCGGGGAGTGAGCGAGTGGCTGTGTGGTGCTTAGTTGCCAGCTGGAGTTAAACCATGACAGATAACCTTCAGGCAGACCTCTCTTCTACACTTGCATAAAGCTTTTAAAATATGTCATCTTTTAAAGAATCCTGAAAACTAGAAAGTCTTTGTTTCTGTAAATGATTCTGGAGCTCTGAAACTGTTTGGGCCAAAGTTGATAAATAGGCAGAGTCATAAGAACTGAGGCAACAGGCTCGACCTTGTACCTGCCTAGCTTAAGTAAAACTTGATCGCTTTCAGATCTCTATATTAATCTTTCATGCTTCAACTTTTCTGTCCAAGTAAATCTATTAATGAATATCCTGAAAGGAAATCTGTCTTCAGTGATTTGCGTTAAACAAATTTTTCATGCCATGTCTTAACAGTAATAAAATACAGAATTCCAACACTAGGCAGTGCTTAATACCCATAAGGAGGTCCACATCAGTCACAGATCTTGAAGAATTAATAGTGTATTGATGATAATGGTACATTAGTGAGGTCAAAATTCAGTTGGAGCAACTGGATTGACATGATGGTTAAAACAAAAATCAAGTATTTCAAGGTTGATGTGCATTGTAATTTGAGTAGTCAGACATGTTCTTGAATGTGTTGGCTTGCTTTTACTTTTGTGAAAAAACTTCACTTCAAATGTCTCGCCGATTTAGTGTCTTAACTTCTGTGTGGGATACAGATACGTGCTTTCTTTGCACTTACTTCTTTGTGCTCCAAGAGTAGAGCTGTTCTTTAGTGACTCTCACTTCATGTTGAAGGACTTCACATTATATAAATTACTTTCAGCTATACCTATTTTATTCCTAATAAACATGTTAGAAGATCAGAAGAACAAATCATGGATGAACAAACCTGGACATACAGTTGGTTTGCAACTGAAATAAGTTCAAGAGATCTTAAGTACTCATTAGAGAAATAGTAATGTAAGAAAGCATAATAAACTAAGTGGGCACAATATCATAGATACAAACCCACAAAATGTATTGCATCTGTAATAATATTTCAAAATAAATGCTTATTTTGGTAAAGATGCAAGGTGTCTTTGAACAGTCACCATATGAAATTGGCAGAACTTGTGCTTGGAGCCCAGGTGAAGAACATTTGAAAGGCCAACCAGAGTTGGGTGGGACTGTACTGTATTTCAAAATGGATTTTGGAACTTCCTCTTGTCAGGTCTACATGCTACTATTAAAGCATCACTTTTTAGAGAGCAACAGCAGTAATCACCTCTGTGAAGCCTGGGCACTTATCTCCAGAAACACTTGCAATGAAATGCAAACAGGCTAGATTACAGTCTCACTTTTTCAAAGGCTGTGATAGATAATGGGCATGAGGTTCTGGTACTGCTGATAGGGTGCCAGCTCTGGCCTGAAGGTTCTCACTGCCTAACACTGAAGAATTAAGAAGGGGAATGAACTGAAACGGAGGTGTAGGTGCCCAAGGAACTAAAATAACCCTATCCACATATTGAGTGGGGTTGCAAGCCTATTCAGTAATTACCACATGGTTAGAGTGTTTAAGCAATGAGAAGAGCAGAGAAGAATTCAGGTCTGCGTTCTAAGATGATCCCAAGTCTTCACCCTGTTCAATAAAGAAGGAATTTGAGACAAGTTGCTTCATGGCAACAATAGTCATATTATCAGAGTGACTTGCAGGTTGTAATGGCATCACTGGTTAGAAATTGCATTATTACTTATGCGAGTCGAATCATGTTACTTAGGCCTACCACTTTCTGCTAGAAAAGTCTCACCAGTTTTCAATTTCAGATTCCAGCCTAATGCACTCAACTGGCATAATGTCAAAGGAAAAAGAGGAGCTAAGGACTTTTTAATAGAGGTCACTTTCAGATAAACGAAGGATGTAGTATTCTTCTATAACCTTTCCTAATTTTAACCTTTGCTTAGTCTTGATGTTTATTCCCTTTCTGCAGGTGTTACAATGTTTCTCATGTCCCTAGGAGAGACCTAAACTTGTGATACAATCTTACGGGTTGGCTTATTTAGGGAGCTTATATGCCTTTAATGACCAAAGATCAGCGTGAATGCTTTGTTAATGGATGTTTATTCTGGATACCTGAGGAAGTATTTCTGTGTTAATGGAGCAGATTGGATGATTAAAGGAGGCCATATTGTTTGCAGTAGTAAGATCACTAAATGCTGCCTGAATCAACACTGTATTCCTCTCATTACCTGGTTAAGGATAACTAATCTTTGCACACAGAGCTCTTCCACGCAGTGTAAGGAAAGATACTACAGTGTTGTAAAAAGGGATATAAGCAAATAAAAGAGCTATGTTTATCAGGTTTTTTTAGAATCATACATGTACAGACAGAAGAGAACTTCATAAAGAGGAAAATGCTCATCATTGAGTCATTTGACTTCCAATTCAGATATGACTCCCTTTCTGTCTAAACGGGAGCAAGGGAGATCCTTCCCAGTGACAGCAAGGGCCCCCAGATAGCTGACTGTGTGCACAATCTGAAGCAGGTTACCTGAGCCATGCTTAAAGGGGAATCATTCAACCTGAAACATCAAAAGGGGGCTAACTTCCTCTACAACTAAGAAGAACATGACTTGCAGTCTAATTGCAGATTATTGTAACTGGACAGGCAATAGGGCATAATCTTAGAGAAGCAAAGAACAGAGACCTGAGCTCTGATTACACAGGTCTTGCAGCACTCAAGATGAAAGAGATCAATGTCTGCCTCTCTTGACAAGAGGAATAAGGGTTTTGCATTAGTGACAAGATTGGTCACTGTGAGTATGTAAATGAGATGGCTCAGTCAGAATAAGTAGGGGCCTTTCTACATGGCGCTTGCAAGCATTGCTTGATTTTTAAATTGAATTTGTGCTGGCCGGGCAGGGAAAGGAGCTAGATATTTGGGCTAGCTAGGCAAAGGAGCATTCTCTTTTACTTTGTCTACCTGCCTTGTTCTTTTCAGCATGGCCTTCTTTTTTTTGGCGGGGTGGTATGTGTTGAAAAAAATATAAAAAATATTGGTAGGAAATTGGTATTGGTAAAACATCAATAAAATGCAATTCTAGAAGAGGGGAGAAAAATTAGGTAGGGAGAAAACATCCTTTAAAATTTATTTATTTTTCTGTTGCTATTTCTGGTATCAAGAATTCAGCATCGATTTAATGGCAATAGGATGTCAATGATCAACTCTTGACTTGTTAGAAAGCATTTGTTTCCTTGCAATCAGTTTATAAAAAAACATTTCAACCATTCTGTAAAGTAGTTCAGAATCTACTTTTGATATTGGTGCTTTTCATGTATGTTTAGCGAATGCTAATAGTGAGAACAAAACCTGAAGATGGTGTGACCCATGAAATCATAAAACAGTGGCCTGTATCCTAGAAGGCTTTCCTCTGAAGTCTGTCAAGACTAAATCAATTGTAGAGTTTATTTGGATTGTCAGAAGTGGAGCTTGCTTTATTTTGCTTGCATCAGCAAAGCTTCAAACCCTCTTTAGCAAAGCTTTCTCAAAAGCCTGAAGGTAATCTAGGTATGTTAGGACTTCTGTATATACTACTGATGATTAGATATTTTATAAGCGAGGGTTTTACTGAAATGGGAGAAAAGATCTTTATCTGTGAATTCTGGTTTTCAGGACAGCACTTAAATTCATATATAAGATTATTTTTCAAGAACAAAGTGTTTATAAAGATAAATAGAACAAGAAGGCTGAGTCTTCAGTTTGTCTCTTCCTGAAATAGTTTCTTTTGAGCAACTTGTCTGCTTGTCTGCACAAATACAATCTAGGTTTCTGTTCTCCAGACACAAAAATTGCTATGATTGCATAATACTCAATTATTAAAATTCAAATGCTTTCCTAAAGAGACTTAAACTTGAAAAGATGAAATATTAGCAAAATAAGTGAATATATCACAATTGTTAGAAAAGCTTTTAATCACAAAGTCTAAATTTAGTAGCAAGAAGCTTTGTTTCTGCTTGTGCACATCTTTCCTTAGACTGTGAAAACTTGTTTTGTCAGATTTTGATGGGGATCTTCCTAGGGAAAATAAAAAGTAAAAAAACCCAACACGTCGCCCTCCTCCAAAGCTGTCATTGCAAGTTAGGGAGTTTACTTTCTCTACAGTAGGGTCGCTATACTTAAGCATTACATTTTTCCTTTCTTCAAAGTTTGTCTCTAATAAAATTAGAAACAAGAGCAGTGGTCTGTGTCTTCATGGAAAGTGTTTGTGGTTGGTATACTTAAAAGTTATAAGATGGAAGGAGGGCAGGCAACTGAAAGATTTACAGCTGGGATCTCAACATTTGTATTTCTAGGGTAATATGCTCTCATCCTGGTAGAGCTTATCCACACAGTGTTATTTGTAGCAGTCTTTTATACAAGGATATAGGCACTGTGCTTTTTTGTTGTGTAATACTTGGTCAGTTCCCCTGTTCATTGCTTAAGAGACTAAAAACGCATCAGACTAATAGGTATGACAGCCATTTTGATTTGGCTTCTCTAAATGTGCAATAGATTTACTTCATCTGATTGTATTTCTTGAGGTGAAGCTTTTGCAGTATGTTTCCTGTTTGTGGAGGCCTGTGGGATTCTCCTGAACACTTAAATGCTAAGCCAGCATCTCCTGTTGTTCATGGAGTTACATTTGGTGACAGAACTGGGTCTTAAGAATGAAAATTATCATAATTTACTTTTAACATGCCATGCTTTTTCCACTCAGATTCATTTACATGTTTTAATGGAGGTGAGTGTGTCCACAGAGAGCTGTGTAACTGCAGTCGATTTAATGCAACTGGACCAAGATGCCAGACAGGTATGTAAAGAGAGAAAACTTGACTGGGTTTCTGGGATTGTACTCGGGTTCCCACAGCTACAAGAATGACTACCCTCTGCCTAAAGGTTCCTTCATGCCCTAGTATTTTTCCCTCTCTTTTCTGTGGTGATATTTCATAGCGTACCACACACATACATCTCAACTACAGATTGAATCCAAAAACTAGTGTTACTTTTCAAGTGACTCTCCTTTTGTTAGTGTATAATACAGGTGCTGAAAGAGATAATATATGCAGAACATGGGGTCAATATAATTTTGAAACTTTCGATGGACTCTATTATTATTTTTCCGGGAAATCCACATACGCGCTTGTGAGACATACTGAATTAGATGAACAGAGTTTTTCCATACAGGTAGGGGACTGCACCTACGTTCCTTTTAGCTGTTGTTGAGCTTGCTAATAATGCATTAATATTAAGAGATTAAAAATAACTTGTGATGATAGAATGGGGTTCTAGAATGTAATCTAGATGTAGTTCTAATGTAATGTGACTACCAGTTACTATAGCACAAAATGTAAATAGCTGGAAGGAAACTGATGTGTATACTTTGAAAACCTGCTGCTGCTGTGAAAAGACTGCTCTAAAAAGAGTGTTAATTGTACTCAGGTTTTGGGGGAAGAATGGGACCAAACTACTTGTTCACATACTGAGGGAGGGATTGGGAGTATGAGTTGTGTAATGTGGGTTATGAAGAGATTGATTAAAATCTTGACTTTGATGCTAGTAATTTTATTTGGCAGGTGAATAATGATCCTGAGTGCCATTCTTCTCCGTACTCCTGCAAAAGGTCCATTAGTTTATTCTTTTCTGGAGATGAACAGATAAAGATGAGCAGTGAAGTCACCTATAAAGGATTTGGGTAATTGCACTCATGTTTCTGATGCTGTAGCTACACTGGAACTAATTTGACAACACCGATTTGATAACAGAGAAGTAAACTAGATCACTCACTTGTTGGTAGCTTAAGAAAGAAACTATCCAGACCACAGCTGCAATAATTACTCTCCACCTACAGAGTTGTGTCTGAGGAAGGTGATACCTAAATGAGCGGTACATAGTATTAGGAAGCATAACCATTGACATTGATCCTTTGATTTTTTGCTTTTATTTGCAACTTCATCTTTTTTAGTGGAATTATTCAATATTTATGTCAGGGGTTTTCAGGTATATGAGGAAGTCATTACATTGGCAAGTAATTTATTTTTAATAGTGATACTTTCTCATGTAAAGTTTTTTTGATTCTCTCTCATTTCTCAGAGTACAGTTGCCTTATATTATTGGAAACTTACACATCCAGAAGCTAGCTGGATACTTCCTAGTCAGGCACCAGTATGCCTTTACTCTGGCTTGGGATGGTACGTCTGCAGTGTATATCAAAATGGCACCAGAGTACCTGGGCAAAACACATGGACTGTGTGGAAATAATAATGCTGTTCTGCAGGATGATCTTGAAACTAGTTATGGTGAGTATTTAAAATATTTCCTCTTGTGTTAATACAGGTTTTTTTTTCCAGGTGAACTATATGTTACTTTGCTTAGTTTTTAATTGTAATGCTAATTGAATATAAGATGGGCAACTTTTGAAGTGGAAAATATGATATGGAAATACTTCTGGTAGGTGATATTGTTAGTGAAGAGGACCAATTTCAATATAGGTGGGTTCTAAGGAGGAAGATCTTTAAAAAGCATGACAAAAAGCTGTCTTACTCAATTACCTACAATGGTATTTGTCCTTCATTTTCCTAGAACTTGAAAGGTAAGATCTACTTTTAAATGTTTACTGCCCTCTTAGCAATTTTATATAGGAGCCTGTGGAAGCTTGAGATATTGCTATTGAAAATAAATCTATAATTTTAATTAGTAAATCAAATCAATGAAGACTGCCAAATCTCATTTGATCTGGCACTTCATTTATGCTAACAATTTCAGAAGTCACCAGTGATCCTTGGATACCAGCTTCAGATACTTCCAAGAGTCTTGGCTTTCAATAAATACTGAGTGAAGACCTCTATAAAATAAAAAGAACCAGGGGGGAAAATCAGGCCCCTTGAAAAGTATCTCAAGTTAGGTGATAAAAACTTCTGGAAATCATTGCTTTGGGCTGTTTAACTTTTGCTCCTCCTCTTTAAAATCAGAGTATTTCTGTAGAGTACTACTTCAAAGCTCAGAGTACAGTATGTAGTAGGTTTCCTCTGTTGTTTAAGTGTGCCACTCAATTTTAGAAAGCCCTGCACTAATATCAGCTCTTACCCCCGTTGAATAGTTTGCTCACTAAATCAAAATGCTTAAAATAATACCAAGATCAATACCTCATTGTCCCCACTGCCTTCAGAGACTTTCCTCTACCCTCTCACCTTTCTCAGGATATCTCAGTTGCATAAAGCTGTGGTTGTAGCACAAGTCAATACACGGCATACTAGCTTTATCCAATTAGCTTGGGGAGCAGTAGTAAAAAAGATACAGCAAGATATGCATTGGTGGGTAATCTTAGTAATCAATGCCACCACTTGTCTGTGATGGATAATAGCTTTCTTAGCTAGTTTAAAGCTAGCGTGGACATTTCTACTTATGTGAAAAAGTCACACCTTTACTTGGTTAATGTATACAATCGTTTTGTACCCTTGCATTGACCCAGGAATGCCTCATCTTTCTTGGGTTTTAGACTCTCTGTTGGGAGTTTCATATAAAGTAACAGCATGGACCTGTGTATATACAGTTTATTTCAGTTTTTCTTTCCTTTCTTCCTTTGGAAGGACTGCAGCAGGCACAGTCCTGCTCTCTAAAGCCCTTCCTTGCAAAATTGCATGAGTAAGTTTCTTTCTGCCATTCTAAAGCCTTCCTACTATGGTCCCTTTTGAAAGTATTTTTGTTTTTTAAAAGGACCAGATTGTCTTCAGACTAACAGCTGATTCATTTAGTTGTAGGAAGGGTTTGGCGTGCTCTGCTTAATGTGATGTTTTGATTATTGAGATGTTTCCTGGGGAAATCTTATAGAAACGTTGTTGTTCTTCCAAGTCGCTGTATGACTCTGTGTGTCTTGTTTAGGAAAACTCACAGATGATGTAACAGAATTCGTAGAGAGTTGGCAGGAAAATCCTCCAGAAGGAACACGCAATTGGGATAAATCTCTTCTAAATGAACCACCCTGCCTGACACAAAGCCATGAATCTCTACAGGTTTGGATCATCACAAAAGGATTATGGCAGTAGTTGGTGATTCTAATTAGAGCAAGAATTTGACTCTAACGCTTTGAAGGAGACTGGAAATATTCTCAGTTCCTCTTTGGAGAGATGGATTAAAATAGTTGCTGCAGCAGAGCTTCCCTTGTCCCCTCCTTCTCCCCCCATTTTTCTTCTGTATGAGTTTATAATTTAATTCTTGATCTTTTGAAATGTTATATTGTCTGCATAGCAGACAATAGAAGTGTTTGAATCTGGGGCTAAATAAATGAAAAGTTGTAAAGTAGGGGTGTGTTCTAGAGCTGGTTCCCATTCCTTCCCTTAGGAAGGATAGAAAGAAGCAAGCAGGCAAAACCAGAATAAGAGCACAGTTAATTTGCCAGTGTTTAAAAAATTAATTATTGTTACTTTTGTCCATCACATTGAAGGAGTTTTTCCTTTTGAGTAATATTTTTGAGATACAACCCTGAAATGAAATGCTTTGAAACTAAAGCTGATGCCAGGCATGTTTTATTTCTGCTGCCTTTTACTGTTTAATTTAACTAAAATTAAGGCTATTTCAGGTCATGTGGGCTTAGCTGCAACATGGTCTGTGCCTTTCTTGGGGAAAGGGATATGTTTTATGACCATTGGTATAGCCTTGGATAAAAGATTCAGTGTTATGAACTCTGGTATGGAGAGCAATATGCTACTAGTCACTGCTTTTAGCTGATGAGAGGAAAATGATTCCTAGTCACAGGCTGAGATGTCTGTTCTGATTTTCCATAGTATTCTATTCTGCTTAGGTTTATTTTTGAAAACCTTCTCTTCACAACAGCTATCTCATTCATTTCAGAGGGCATACACTCTGTGTAATATCCTGTTACATCCCCCGTTTGAACAATGTCATGAATATGTGAGTCCTGTTCCTTTTATGGCAAGCTGCACCAATGATCTTTGCATGTAAGTGAATGTTTTTGGGTAATTCCAAAGCTGTTACAGAAAACATTGTCCTTCTATCATGAGAATGAATTGAATTGTAAATGTTAACAGAACTAATGTGTGTCTCTTTCTGCATATCAGTTTTTATCTAACATTCTTTTATTATCTTGCTTTTCTCACTTGTTCTAGTTTTACTGCTAGAATTTTCTGTGGAGTTGTTCCTGTTTGCTTTGGTATAAGGATGACCAAAATCAGGCCCAGATACTTGCATAATTTGTTAGTGTACCTTCCCTTGAATATGGCATCTGTTTTGATTCTGAATGTGCAACATCATTAGTATTTTTAACCTTAATGAAAAGTAATAGTGAATAGGTCAGTTTGGCATCCGCAAGCTGTATGTTAATCCAGTGAAAAGAGGAATTTGATTACTATTTGAATTTATGCTGTCATTTCACAACCTGCTATGCTCCTTGTCCATGCAGTTTTGACTAGTTAAATTAACAGGCAGGACAGGAGAAGAAAATTTCCATTTCTTGTACTATGGTGACTCACTGGTGGAAACCTGACACTTTCTTGTGAGTTTTCTGAAGGATGTTATTCCTTTTGTAAAAATCAAGACCTTTATTTAAATCTGTTTATACTGCTGTATCTCTGGCTTTCATGGATTTATTCAGGAAATTAGCATCAGGTCTCAAATATGTTGATGACCTGTCTTCAGGTGTGGCAGAATGTCTTACCCATTTAAGACTTTTAACCTAGCCAAACAACACAGTACTTTAGAACGTTATTAAAGTAGATTCAAACGTGGTTGTATGCAATGCAGGAGCACTCATGAGGTTATGATTGCATGTTTGAATGTGGGTAGAAAATAATATGTCAATTTTTATTTGTGTAAGGTCAGCAGTTGATAATGCAACTTGGTGTCGAGCATTAACTGAATATGCCAGAGCATGTGCCCAAGCAGGAAAGCCACTTCATGGATGGCGAATGCACTTTCAGCAGTGTGGTATGCAGATGCTTTCGAACTTGGAGATACTGCTTAGTAGTTGTATTTTGGAAAGAGTGCTCTTCATGCTTTTACTTCTTTATCCTTCCTCCTATTTTGAACTTATATAGTTCTCAATGAAAGCATAACTATGGACTCACTTCAAGGCTATGTAAATGCAATGGAATTTCTTTTTTGTATGTGTAATTTGTACTGAATGTATTTAAAGCGCTAAGCTTATTAGAATGTGTTTTAAGAATCTTCTTACTAAAACATCAGAGACTCTTTAAGATGATTAACCATTTGTTTTTTCATAGAGCTACTCTTTCAGATATCGCCAAAGTCTTCATGGCTTTCTGACATATGAAATGTGTGTCATGAGTGTTAAAAATAAATTTGAATTACACTTACATAATCTTCATCTTAGAAGTCACAGAAAGTAAGTTTGAAAGAGATAATCTAATTTATTTGCGTGTCTGGAACACAGGACCAAAGCTGCTTTGTCATTCATGACACAAGATTTCCCCCGTGTTTCCAAAAATGTTTGTTAATGGATGTTCTACCACTTCCTATGCTCGTCTGAATAGCTAAATAGCTCTACTGTGGGGAAGTTTCCCTGAGTCTCCCTTGGTGTAATTTAAGGTTATTCTTTCTCAATGCACCTTTAATGGACAGAATATGAATATATGTATATTCTCTGTGTGCGTGTGTTACGAAAGCCATTGTTTCATTGTTCTAGACAACAGATACTCAATTGACTTAGCAAAAAGTAAATACCTGGAAGAAATGTGTGCAATCTCTTTAAGCCCTGAGGCAGTAGCACAGTACTTTCTCATTTCTCTACCTGTTTCTGTTTTTTTAGTGATTACCTGTGCTGAACCCTTGACCTACAATGAATGCATCAACTGTTGCCCTGTTTCATGTCATCAGCAATCACAGTGCATTGACAGTGAGCTTCCCTGCATTGATGGGTGCTACTGTCCGGATGGTAAGTTTTGCTTCTCAAACACATATTATTTGATTCTATATAACTTTCAGATTGTTCTCCCCCAAGTTTACATACCTACATGGCCTGGCTAGATTAAGGCATTCACAAGAGCTCTTTATAAATGCAGTGCCAACAGAGTGTGGATGAATGACCTTATTTTCCTTGTAACTGACAAGAGCCTTTTCCTCCCTCTAACAAGTGGGAATAGGTTTCAGCACAGATCCACGTTCTAGCTGTAGAGCTCCACAATTTGAGTGAAAAATGGGGTTTACTTTGATGCTGACAGGGCAGCCATCCTCCTGATTCTGGTGGTTGCTGCTCTCTTCTTTTTTTGGGGGGGGTGGGGGGGTGTTTGTTATTTTGCTTGGGGGCTTTTTGTTTGTGGGGTTTTTTGGTTTGTGTTTTGTTGTTTTGTGGGGGTTTTTTTTCTTTTTCTTTCTTTTTTTTTTTTTCTGAAGAAAGTCTGCAAGGTCAGGTGCTTAGGAGAGCTCAAAAATGTGACATGAATAAAACTCATTCATGTGGCCAGAAACAGGTTCTGATACTGAGATTCTTACACTGTTGTATGGTTCTGACAAGTGAGATATTTACCTTTGTGGCCTATAGCAAAACTTTACCCTTATTGCCAAAATACACTTTGTCCAGTTTCGCTCTTGTTACTGGCTTCTCTTGGGTACATAATTCTGTCCAAAACAGGACAGAGAAAGTTATGCCATGGATCTTAATCCTGCCTGTCATACATACCCTGATGATTTATAAGTAAAATCATCTTTGTCATACGTTTTATTTTTTATGGGCTAGTAAAGTCTTTTACCTTCTGGCTCTCTAATAATGGAATGATTAAAAAAAATAAAGCAAAACCCCGTCATAGTAAAATAAGGACCAAACAGGGCCTTAAAACGTAAAGGCAAAAATTTGAAAAGGTGTCAGAAAAGAAGCCAAAGGTACTCAAAGCAGCATGGTTTGGTGTTTGTGTGTTTGTTTTGGAGGTTTTTTTGTGTGGGTGGTTTCCTCCCTCTCTCCCCCAATATTAAATATCTGTTATTCATACTATTGTTAGTGTGTCTCAATCAATTTAGGGTCTTGGTCCATGTAATATAATTTATTTCATATCATTCAAATGCACACTTGTTCTGCAAGAATGACTACCAAATAATCTAGAGTTTTATTATCATACATGACCATTTGTTTTGTTCTTGGGTATACTTGTTAGTGCTCCATCAGCCACTTGTACAGATATTTAACTTTTTTCTTGTTGTTTTATTTTTTCTAGGCTTAATTTATGAAAATGAATTGTGTGTCAAGCCTATGGAGTGTCCTTGCGACTACCATGGAAGTTTCTTTGAAATGGGTTCAGTGGTTTATGAGGATTGTAATAACTGGTCAGTAATTTTTCTTTTTATGCTGTGGACTTAGTCCTTTCATGGTCATGAGAGAGAGCTTCTTTAAGGCCTATTTCAGCTAAAAATTGAATTAAGTTGATAAGTCCTCACTGTTTCTACGTACGAAAACTGTTGTTCCATATATGTTTTGCGATGAAGGGAAAGATAAAAGAAACTATAGAGCTATTAATGTGGAAGAAGAGCGAATGACAGATATTGCAGAGAATACTGTAATGTTTAGTACTCTTTTCATCTTGAACTTTACCTCAAACTAAAAGGAATCTAGAATTCAAAATCTTAACAGGCAATTACTTTGACTTTACTTTGTCTCCTGTTTGTGTTGTCTCCCTTGGACGCAAAGAGCCGAACATCATTATGACACTAAGCTGCTGTTTTGAGAATTTCTAAGTTAATTTTATACATTGGGAAGAAAAGTTTGTAGGAAGAGATAATGCCTTTTATTGGATCAACTTAATTGAAGAAGATGGATGAGCTTGCAGATGTGCAACTTCCTTTTTCACAAAGTTCTATTTTTTTAAAGTAATAAGATTCAAATTGCTTGTGTTTATTGTTCTCAATTTTAACCATCCTTAACTTTTGTAATGATTATCAAGGAGCTAAAAAGAAAGAAAAGTGTTACTGGATGCATGAATGAAATTTCACGTGATGACATCCTCATGACAAGCTCTTACCACAGCTTCCAGGCATCCTAGTGACAGTGATAGCTCTGTTGTACTCTTTTGTGACACTCAAGACACTTGGTTCTCATTTCATAGAGAAGGAACCCAGGAAGACCAACTGAGGGACGGCTATATGTACTTCACCAAAAAAAAAAAAGCATGAAACCTTTTTGTTTTTATTTCAGTACTTGCATTGGAGGAAAGTGGATTTGTACAAATCTTACATGTCCCGGTATGTGAAAGTCTTGAATACTTAACTTTTTTAATAACTGAATTTTTACTTGGGGTAAAATACTACTGTTAGATCTTAATGTGTTATTTCACTATATAATTCGTATTTTTATTTCTATCTGCATATAAATGCATCTACACACACAGTAGATTAAATATTAAAATGGTCTGAATAGCAGGCATCTGCCTTTCAGCTTAGCACAGTAATGTGTCTCTCTATACCTCACTATAATGTCTTTGGTAGATGGCACTGTCTGGTCATTCTTGTCATTCAACTAAAATTTCCTCTGCAATCTTCTCTTGACAGACTTATGGCAAGATTACTTTATTTTTTCCCTACAGTGTTGCTGCTGGTGATATAGTATCTGGGTATTGTACAAATATCAGTTAATTATTTTCACAACATGCCTGTGGAATGAGGGGTGTTATTCTCACTTCACAGATAGACAGCTGAACTACAGAGATTAAGGTCAAAAGGATTTTGCATGTTAAAGGTACCTGTGGCCTCATGGTTCTTATAGCTGCCAATACATTCAAGCACTGGTCTCAGAGTTATCAGTTAACTGTGGGAGTGCTTAACGTTTCTGCAAATCAGTTTTTAGAGCTACAAATCAAATACTTAGAATGTAAGGATCACACATGTTATTGCCTCCTTCTGGGGGAAGAATTGTTTAGGTATCCTGGCCTGGCATCAGGTAGGAACTCCATAACAAAAGCAAGGATAAGGTTCAGTTCCTAACTGTGTTCTAGTACCTGGTTATAATATGAATACAATTTTCTAAATTACAGCATGTATCAGAGTGTATGAACTCTACAGCAGTAATAACTGTTGAGAGTACACTGTCTTTTCTACATACTTAAATGCATTATTTGTTATGTTTGTCAGCTGAATGCTCAGTTTCAGGAGACATTCATTTCATGACCTTTGATGGGCGCAAATATACTTTCCAAGCTACCTGCCAATATATTTTAGCAAAAAGCCGTACATCTGGAGCATTTACAATATCCTTGCAAAATGCTCCTTGTGGACAGGTAAGGCTTAGAACCTTCTTATATGTTTATATCCTGAAGGGTTTATTAATCAGGGGTGGGGAGTGGAGGGGTGGGTGTGGGTAGGGGAGGGGGGAAGTAATAAAAAACCCCAAACCTACCTGCAATTAAATATATTAAAATTAACCAGTAACAACAATTTTCCTTAATGATGAAATAGTTGAACAACAGTGTAGAGACAGTCTGTACATAAATTCTCATGTTTGCTTGTGATAAATAGAAAAGATTATGCTAGCATTCTGATTCAGTGTTCACTGAGGTCATTCAGTAGCGTATGGTGGTTCATGCAGCAAACCCTGGACGATGACTTGTTTTCTTGAGTTTTCTTAGTATATCTTTGTGAATTTGAAGCCAGCACAAAAGAAGCCTACTGCTTATTACTGCTTGAAGGAAGAATGACTTTTTTGTGCCATGAATATAGATTTCTCTTTCAGCTTTGTTCTTGCAGCTTAAAATTCACTTTTACTTACATTCATATGAAAAGCTTTGGATAGCTTTTGGGATGGCGCTCTCGGATTTGGGTATAGGTATGCATCGGTGTTACTGTTGTTAAGTTGGTATCCTGTACAATTGATTTCAGCCAAACATGCATGTGCATGTATATAGCTGATGCTAAGGGTACTCCTACTTTGTATTTGAAAGTTTCTGATACTGTACACAGAAGTCACCAAATATTTAATCTGCTTTATGTCCAAGACCCATTCTCTTTCCTTCGTTGTTGTGTATGTGTATTTCTGAGCGTGTATTACAATGTTGTACGTGTGAGGTATGGAACACTGATAAGATATTCATTACAGCATTTCTTTCTTATTACAGTCTTGATAGGTCTTGTAATTTTGAGGCAGTTAAGGCAAGTTAGAATAGATCTTATACATAGGTGGTGTGAGAAGTATAGTTGACTGACTTGAGCTGTTTTCTGGAGTTGGGCTTTTCTCACTGACTTTGAGTTCTACACATGCACATAAAGGCAGAATTTGGCCCACATTTGTATTAGGGTCCTAATGCTACTGTGCATGCCTACTTACTAAGCTGCTGGACTTGCTGTAGGAACAAGATGTTAAACTTTATATCTTGGCCAGATTTATGTTCTGTCTCCAGTGGTCTTGTGTAATGATTTTTACCTAGGAGCAACTGTATGGATATTTGAAGTGTATATAGACTTAAATGTGACTCTTTTTGCCATATTTCTAGACGACCTACTGTATCTTAGGTCCAGATTTTCGTTCTTAGCATGATGAGCTTCCATATTGTTGCGGTTACATACTTTGCATAAAATCAGATTTAGCACCATTACTTTTTACTTCTGTGGAGGTAACTACTTACACTTCATTATAGTAGTTTTCCTTTGTGTTCTAAATAAATGTGTGATTCTATAAGTTCTTTTACGTTAATGATCGCATTAATTCTTCTCTGCAGCTTATATTGTTCATGCACTTTGAGATTTCCTTGGGAAGAAAAATGGTCATATAAGTTGTCATGCAACAATTTCTAAAGGCATATTTCAGTAAAGTCTTTTTGTACTTGTGCACTAAAACCTACTTCTCTGTATGACAGAGAAGACCTTTAAGCAGGAGGAAGTCATATTAAAGCGGCTGCCACAAGTTTATTATAATAGAAATGATTTATTTGCAATCCAGGTAAGAGATGGGAGACTGAGTGCATAGAGTCCCCTTCTCATCTCGGTGATAAACGTTAAGAGGTAAGAAAAATAGCTTAACTGGGTAGAGACCAAATATATTTTCCAACTGGATGGTCCACAAGTAAATGTCCCACTATTTCTTCTATGGTTCCTAGGAGAAGTGTATAAGGACATCAGGTGAGGTATGTGACAGGGCATAGAAGTTACCAGTGTTGAAAAAGTGGATTCCTGTGTTGTGAATATGACTGCTTTATTATGCTCCAATAGCCTCTAGCTCCTTGAGGTAGAAGAGTTACAGTGGGGGCTGTGAAATGAGATCTTGGTGAGGTCATGCACACTAAAAAAACTTCTACGCTTTAACTTCTGTGTGCATCGTCCTTTGGGTTGGGAAGAATCTGGTGATCCTGCTAGTATTTCCTGTTTATAGGAAGATTGAGACTGTTTCAAGATGCAATATATCTGATTGTTGCTATGATTCGCCACTTCAAGTGTGTATTTGACTTAGCTTATTCCAATTTTAATGAGTTTAGCTGGCTTCATTCTGCACTAACCTTGGGATCCTGAGGAGTTGATTAAGTCAGTATCATGATCTAGAAGAAAAAAAATAGAATAGTTGTGAAACACAACATAAACATAGGCATTCAACAGAGGCATAAATCTGTTCAGTCAGCATAATATTCTCAGAACTTTGCAGAGTCCAAGAAGCTTGAGAAAGGTGGTTGTATATTGAAGTTGTCTCCTATACTGTATGGTTGAAGATAAGCAAAGAGGATCCCCAAAGAAACACTCTAGGCAACTTTTTTTATCAAATGAAAGTTGAGGCATGATGCACATTCTTGCAGAAGCCCACAGTGAGATACCTTTCAGCCTGACCTGTTGAAAAGCCCATCAATGGACTAGAGGTCTGGAGCAAATATCTGCTATGGTAATGTGCAGGATATGTATTGTGGGTCTCGTTCCCTTTTGTGTTACAGATTACTTACTTCTGTGCAAAACAGACAGAAACGTGCCTTTCTATTTAGTTGTGGTGATGCTCTTGTTGTAGAAAGTTATAATCAAATTAGTTGGCTTTCTGCAGTACTTGTGAGACTGCAAAGAGCCTTGCAGTAATTCTTGCAGCTTCTTCACCCTGACTTAGGGACTTTGCTTAATGTGTCTCTGTGTCCAAGTGGTTTGTAGATAAAAAAACCAGATTCTCTTGGCTTTTACTACATGTTGGGCTTCATATTTCGCCTAGCCTTGGAAAAAGCTAGCCTGATCAGTCCTTAATAGGTGTAGACTTTTACAGATGTTTGAGTGAAGCATTCTGGACATTAACAGCCAGGTGGGTGATCAGAGGCTTATCTGCTGCCCATGTTCCAGGGCTAAGTGCTGCTGATTTAATTATCAATGTACAAGTGGTGAGAGTGTAGTGAGAACAGTTTGTGTACTATAATGCAGGAATGTGGGGCTTCAGTGCAGCTATTCAAGTATCTAACTATCAACTAGCTGGTACTACTTGGCAGATGAGCTTCTTTAGAGTTCCCTAGGCACCATCCATTATCTTTTTCCCATTTATAAAAATTAATGAATTGAAATTGGAAGCTAAAAGATTGTAGTGCAAAATCTCGTATTCCTTGATGGTTTGAGATTTTGTGTGCTTTTTTAAAAAAAAATACACCTTATCAGTCCCATCTCATTCAAGCAGATTAAAAAATGTAGAAAGAAAATACCTGGGTAGATATTAGCTCTCTGAATCACAAAGAATCCAGTCATCTAGAGCCTTAGAGCTGGTGACATAAGCAGTCATCAGGCAACAAGTTATTTCAAAATGATGTGAAATTTTGTTTAAGCACTTTTTGGAAGGAGAATCAGTCGAGTGATCAGCACAGCTTAACCTTATCTGAGTTTCAGGTGACAACCTCACTGGCTTTGTAGTTTGTATGATGAGAAGGTCTTCTGAATATGGAAATTTTTTTTAAGTGTCTAGTGAGAGAAATGGCCATTCCTGTGAAAACACCTGCTGAAAGTTGGCAGGGGCAGTGCTGTGAAAGAAGCCATTCATTGGAACAGAGAATAATTGTCAGGCAGAATTTCGCCTTTAGTTTCAGCATGAAGGAATAAAAAGCTTTTGTCAATATTGTGTAGTAATGTATATACTATGGAGGGTTGTTCTCTTGGCTCTGGTCTGCTATGCGTACCAGCTGGTATTCTTTTATTTTCAGCTTTTTAAAAGGTGGACAAAATTGTCAATTTATAGCCACTGCTGCTGAATGATACACACAGAAACCTAATTTCTTAGTAAAGAGGCAAGACAAGATAAGCTACAAGAGCATGGCTTCACAATGCAGATATGTCTTCACCATCAGTCCAGGAGAGCTCGTTGAGCTGGTAAAATATCTCCAGTTATTTTTATAATTTGCTACCTTTAAGTTTCATTTTATCCTTTCAGCTGTTGGTGAAAGATCACTGTTGCACTATTATTTAGAGACAGGGAAATTCTGAGTGTAGTTTGTAATCTTTACACACCACTGTGTGTACTTGTGTGTCCATGGTACTTGAAAGACTGACAGGTGATGTGCTCTGTGCTAGTTCAGCATCTGTCAAAGCCACATGGTAGTGTTCAGAGATCCTTGCAGCTCTAGTAATTGTTTTCAACGAGTAGGGCAACATTTGCCCTGAATTAGACAAGTCCCGGTGAAAGTCAGTGAGAGTTGGATAGAAGTGTAAATCTTTGAACTGAGCATCCTAATCTGTTTGTACTGTGAATGGTGCTATTCACAGTATAATATTGCTGTTAGTGCGACCGTCCAAAGGTAGGGATATTTTAACTAAATCTTGTTCAGTGCCTCTTTCAGCACTGAAGATGCTTAACACTTTACTATTTCATCATCAGTTATGCCTTCACTGTAGGCAGTGGTACTGGAAAGTGCAGTCTCCTGCACCTCTGCTGGACATTTCTGGGCTGCAGCTCAGGGCCAGATCCAATCAATGAGAAATTTCCTGCAGTGAGACCTAGGCTGCTCTTTGACCAAGTGATTTCAGACATGTCTGTTTATCTTTTGGTATATAAGACATTATGAGACATTGAAGATGCATAATCCAGATGAGAGTAAAATGAACAAATAGTGTGCCAAAAGTGACTGGACCCAATTTTTGTCATTGTTCTTGAATACCTTTTAAATGGTTACAAGGTCTTGCAGTGAAGGAGGCTGAACAGAAGAAACAGCAGTTGGGTGCTTCCCCCTTTCCTCTGTAGATGGCAGGGAATAGACAGTCTCTTAACTTTATCCAGTCACATTAAGCAAATGTAAATAAGCTGATGTCTCAGAAGCTATAGTAAAGAGATTTGAGTATAGCAGGAGTGGCAGAAACTTAATTCCTTCCTAGAGCAAAGAGAAAGTAGAAGGTGGACTGTGATTCTGATGTCTTTCAGCATGTAGCAAGGTGAATTACAGGATGCTGGCATGGTAAAGTTCAAGTCATCTCTCGATCCACCTCTGTGGCTGATTCCCTGTGATAGAACATTTTTCTTTTTAAAAAATTAAGCAGTGATCAAATTCATTCTGTTAAGAAAAATCTGGTAATCTCCTGTGATTAATAAGCATGCTTTAATAGGCATTCTTTCCCTATTGGCATAAAAGCCAAAGTACCTGTAGTTATTCTGAAAGGTGGAAGTCCTGGCCTGGAAACTTTGATAGGAACTGAGTAGTGTTAATTATCTGTCTGGCTAGTTTCCATGTTGTTTAGTACAGGTGTATTTGTTACTGTGATATGTTGAAAACATTTAATAGGCTTCAGACTTGTTCTGCTTTCCACCTGTGTGGTATGGTGTCTAGTCAAAGATCACTACAGTAACATAAAACATGCAAGGAATATTAAGTAGTTTGGGACTTCATTTAGGTACCAGCCAGTTTCAGGACTTGCTTGATTCTTGACCTTTAAGCCGTTGTGAAATTTTCTTGTGTAGGCCATGTAGCTTCTTTATGTTGTGAAACTTTAGCACATGAGTCTCAATACTTTGGTTTTTTAGCATTTCAGTCAGTTGCTTTTGGTAATGTTGACAATTAAGTCCCACTGAAGAGGGTCAGTGTAGGTAACGTAGATGAGGTTGATCTAGGATTTTTTTGGAGCATGTTTCATTCAGACTGAAATGCAGTATTCCTTCTCATGTTTTTTCTATATAACGTTTTGACTTAGAGAACTGAAATGGAAATAAGAATAAGCAATGGTAGTAACAATAAGCAAGTTGGGCCAGTTGGATGTTGTGATATTGTATGCTGTCACGATGCTGCCTTTCTTTCATCAGTATTCATCCAGGGAGCTTATGAACATACTCCACAACTCCTCTCAGGAATAATGAACTTAAATGCTGTTTTAAATAATGATTCACAAGATGCTTCTGTCTTGCATTACTGTTTGCCTTTAGAAGAATTTTGTATCTCAAATATGCTTTAAAAGAACCAGGGTAATCAGAACACTTTAAAGTAAAGATTCGGATTTCTGTGCACTGCTATGTGGATAATGCAGCTTTATTTTTGAGCATTAACGCAACCTCAATGGGTCTTTAATCAGGGGGTCTCATGAATTGCAGGTGTCTTTGTACTAAGCTATGTAAAAATTGTTTAAGTTTCTCTTTCCAAATCCCACTTTTGAGCTGTATTTGCATAACAGGTTAGCATTATTTTTTGACATACATGTGAAATAATTCAAAAAAACTAAGTTTTCTTACTTAGCTGTAAAGCTGTATGTTTTACAAGTGCACTCTGCTAAGAAGCAAGATACAACTGAAAATTTTCAATTCCCCACTAATTATAGCTTTACTTGCACTCTTATTTAACATTTGTCCTACTTAATTTTTTTTTTTTTTTTAATTTATTTTGCTCTTACTTGTAGAACCAGGATGGATCATGTATCCAATCAATCAGCCTTATTCTTAAGCAGGACCCCAAGAGGCAAGTGACTCTGACTCATTCAGGAGATGTTTTGGTATATGACCAATACAAAATTAACCTGCCTTATGTGGATGGTAAGGAATAATATATAAGCATATAACTCCTACCAAGCACTAAAGCAGTATTTTAATGGCATGTGTATGTTGTGATACTGTCAATATTGCTAATGTACTGAAGTGGTATGTTGTTAATATCGACGTTGTTAATTTTTTATGAAACGTTTCACAAATTAACTGTTGATGTACTTTTTGCACTAATGGTAGGAGTTGTACAGTAACTGTATTGGGCTAGTGTCCCTTATGTTAAGATTACGTTCTGTCTCTAACAAGTCCAAATGCCATCCCTCACATTTACAAGGTTGGTTAGTTCTTTTCTGAGGGAAAATTCTTTTTTCTGATTCTTGAACTGAGTAATTTATTTTCCCTTTTTAGTAAGCAACTTGACTAAGTATAAGTGGAAGGAGCCCTCTTGTCCCTTACAGATAAGCTACAGGTTTTCAGACAAAAAATTTCTTTTGTTTCTTTTTCTTTTTGCTTTGATGAGTTTTTAAATCTCTCCCTCTGGAATATATTACCAAGTATTCTACATATGAATGTATGGCTGTGTTCTGTGAGATTTAATGTTAGATTCAATGAGAGCTTTATATACAAATCATTAGTACATTTGATGTCTGTAGGGCCTTGGCTCTTTGGGAATTTCCCAGAAAAGGCTTTAATACAGGAAGAACATTGCTGATGTTAGGATTAGGTTGTCTAAAATAAATGGTCTGCAATGTTATCTGCAATGTTTATGTCTTTAAATTGATTTGCTTTTAGTTAACCTTTATGAATATTCCAGTGAACTCTGGATGCATTTTTAAAGTGTGGTGACTGTCATAAGTTTCTTGTTTTCTTCTTTAAAGCCTGAATCAATGTAACATTTCATGAGAAATCAATGATTAGGGGAAAATAGGGTCTTAATAGGAAAAATGTAACACATAAAAATGATATAAAACAAAAACAGTGAAATTACAAGAAACAAAATGCAAATTACAAGCAGGTTTCCTTTGCCTTTCAACAATCTCTGTTTTTACTCACCAGAGTTATTTGAAATACGGAAACTCTCCTCTGTATTTCTTCAAGTGAAGACACACATTGGATTACAGATACTGTATGACAGAGAAGGACTGAGGCTTTACCTTCAAGCTGATGGACGGTGGAAAGAGGATACTGTGGGCCTTTGTGGAACCTTCAATGGAAATATGGAGGACGATTTTTTGTATGAATAGCTGCAAGATTTCTATTTCCCAGTATATGAATATCTACAATTAGAGTGGTAGATCAAGTGTGTACTGAAGCTGAATGGATAGATACCAAGAATAATTTATTTTGAAGTTTTGTGTTAGTGAGATAGATAGTAGGTTTTAGTTTGCTAATAGAAAATATGTAACTTCAACTATAGGATATCAAGCCAGGTTTTGCTTAAAATATTTTAATACAAAAATACAGTGAAATATATTTGACTCATAAGTGCTAGTTTATCTGAAAAGTTTTGTCCAAAATATGGAGTGGTCTATAAAGGGACTTTCTGCCTCCCTACAAGCCTCTTTATCTCTTTCCAGCTCCTATTTTCTGTTGCAAGTTCTAATCTGCTCTCTCTGACAGAGACTCCATTATTCAGTGTCTGCATGCCAGCAACAGGAATTGGCTGTTGCCTGAGCTTCGCTTCGTTGTGCTGCAGTGAAAGGTGGTCAGAGCTGCCTGAGCATCACAGTCAAGATTGCTGTTTGTCCAGCTGCTTTGCAGCATGTTTCCTACAGATACTAAAGAACAAATTTGCTTCCAGAGGATTGAGCAGCCTAGCAGAACTGGAAGAAGGAGAACATGAATTTAGACCATGACAGAATATTTCTTTGATCAAGAAAAAACCCAAAGAGTAGGAGAACTTCTTTCTCTCAAAACAGTTGGAATTTTTAAAATCAAAACTAATAGAAAAATGGGAGAACTTTCCATAATAGTTCCCATTTAAAAACACACACACACATATACAAATATTCTAGTGGATTTTTGAACAATTCCTATCTTAAAGATTAAAAAGTATTATCAGAATATTGTTTATAATGAGACTAGGAAATACATAGACAGGATCTGAATGAAGAGATTATTTATATAAAACTACTTCAAATATTTCTCTGTTTGAAGCAAGTTTTGTAGTATACTTTTGATGACAGTCTTTTGGACTTGTTCTCAAATAAGCGAGAAGTTGTTCAATAGTTGATTTTTGTGAAAAAGCCCTTAAGGTACAGGAAATTATTAATTGTGCTGAGACATGACCCAAACCATAATGTGCAAGCATCTTGACATATACACAAAACATCTGATCCACACCAGATTTGGGAGACTTGCCATAGACGGTGTCTTTTGCAACACCTCCATCCCCAGCTACTTTACCAGAAGTAATACTACTGGTTGAATGCCTGATGCAATCTTTTCCCTAGAGTGTAACATCCGATATTTAAATGCACAGTTTTGATCTTTCTCCCTATACAATATTAATGTGCCTTGGCTATTTAGATCGAAGTCTTTCTGTCTGTCAGCTTCTGCTGCCCCTCTGCTTACCTGGGCCTCATGGATTCAATTGCTTTTGCAGTTACATCTCTGGACCCTTGGATTTCTGTTCCTTCCTCTTTCTTGCAGGGACTGGAGAGCCTGGAAAGTCAGCTACCCAGGAAGAGACAGGAAATTATAGGTAGAGGAGAGATAAAAATAGATCAGGTATCACTGAGGAGGCAGAAGTATAAATAAGAGAGTGCAGACTTTTAGGACAGTGGTGCTCCCTCCTCTCTTGTTAAAATGGAACGTGGTCTGTTTTGATCTGTCCTTCCTTACAAAGTATCTAATGGCTCTAGAGCACATCTTCTGTTTCGTTTCTGGGCCTTTGCCTGGAAAGAAAGAGTTGAGTCCTGAAACTTCAGCTGACAGTGCTTTACGGGAGAGTGCATGAGAATATGGAACAGTGGAAGGGGAGCTTGAGTCAGCTCTGCTGAAGGGGGTGGTAGAACTGAGACCATTCTGTAAATTCACTGTATCTTTTGTGACTGACTTCTGTTTTGTAAAAGATCTCCAGCTGGAGTAACTGAAAGCACTCCAGAGCTGTTTGGAAACACATGGAAAACTTCATCGGCGTGCATTCTTGTGCATGATAGTTCACAACTGGATCCGTGTGATATTCATCTGCAGGCAGGTGGGCAGTGAAGGTCTATTGTTATTGACAAATGCATTTCTACTTATTATTTTTGTGCTGATTTTTCTAGTTGGATCAGGTGAAGTAATAACCAGTCCTACCCACTGGAAAAATTAATACTTACAGGTAGCATTTGTTGAGTTCAATCCTGTAACAAATCATGTAGTGTATTGTTTAAGAGATAGCCTGCAAGTATCCCCCTTTTTATTTCTGGTTTGCAGTTACAATGTGTTAAGTTAGACATGTATTAAAGGTTGGTAGTATGTCTAGTATTGGTGATGCTGCTGGTTAAGATGGAGACTCAAAAGTATTGCAATATTCATCTTTGAAAATACTAGAAAAATGAAGCATTTGGTTTAGTTGTCTGCTATGGAGGAGAATGAGTAGGAGAAAGATACTTATGCACTGCCAGCCTTTAGATTCAGCTGAAAGGGTCCGGCTGCGGAAAGATGCTGGTGGCTAATGCCATGAGGACTACAGATGGTCACTAAGACATCCTTTAATAATGATAAACTTTGTAGAGTTATATCCATTTCACAGTTCCTACCACTTCTTGTCTTGGATTCTACACACTTTTAGGCAAGATACAGAGGTAAAACATTGATTAAGGTTTTGCCTGTAATTTCAGCAGTGCTAGGAAATCATCATGTCTCCTGCTACAACATCATCCCGTCTTTTGGGTATCTATACAACGTGCAGCTCTAAGAACCTATATTCTTGGCAATGCGTTTGGACATGAATGTAGAAAAAAGTGGCCTGTACAAGAAGTCAGAAATTCTGGAAAAGGAATTTTGAAGTCCTAGTTTATGTATGTCTCTTATTTTGTGGGAAATACAAGTTTATCTCTTTCTGGGTATGCTAATATAGCATATTATTTCTTTTGACCACTATTGCACATTTGTTTAATGCATTCAGAATTAAGATATTCAGATGACTGCTGTGTTTGGAGCTTCTTATGTAACTACTTGATACTGCTCTTGTTCTCCTGTGTGATAGCGCTACCCCAAGCTAGCAGCTCTGCGTGTGGTTGCAGGTTTATGCAACTGAAACAATGGGTAACAGGTTATTCTTTAAAATACTGACCTATTGAAGTAGTTACTGGGAATGACTTAAACTGAAGAGATATGTAATCCTGTGTGTTTATGAAATGCACTGGGTAGTGTGTAGCATCTGTTGCCTAACCCATATCCATGAATCTGCTTAAAAATAGGAGACTGTATGTAGGCACTGTCTGCGTATTGTAAAGTTTTCCAAATGCCTTAAAATCATTCCCAGAACACGTTCAAAACTATGAGCAGCTAACTTCTTTTCTGTCCTTCCATACAGTTATATAGACATCAAAGATAGAAAGATATATATGGCAGTAGTATATAACCATGATCAGTTGCACTGTATAGAAGACAATTTTTATTCCAGGTCTTTTTAAACTCCCTCACTGAAACAGTGTTTAATCTGTTATTTCTATAGCCTCTTATGCAGCAGAAGCTTGTAGCATCCTTACGAAAGAACTTTTTGCTCCATGCTACCCCTATTTGAGTCCTGTTCCCTATTTTGAGCAGTGCAGAAGAGACACTTGTAAATGTGGACAGATTTGTTTTTGCTCTGCTCTGGCCCATTATGCTCATCATTGCCGAAGATTTGGAATTGTAATAGATTTCAGAGGAGGTGTCCCAGACTGTGGTGAGTTGCCTTTCACTTCTAATCTTAAATAATTACTATTTGAGGACTTTAGAATGATAGTCAGAAAATAAAATTAAATTAATATAATCTTTTAAATGAGGAGAGGATTAATTCTAGCATGATCTTTTGTGTACAGGACGAGGTTCTTTTTTTCTCAAGACAGAATTAGTACCAGTATTTTTAGAGGATTGTTCCTTTATAGTTGGCTTTCTTTACTTCTTTTGACTTAAGATGCAAAGATTTTTTGAAGTAGTTGGAGGGCTTCAAATGTGTACAGAATTAAAAATATGCCTATATCTCTTATGGCTTTTGGGTATGGCTCATACCCGTATTGATGCTATTCATGAGCCGCGTAAATAGATTGTTCTTTTCCTTGTAGATGCTAGGTTTATCTAGTTCTTTAAATGAATTAAATGAAAAATGATGGTGATGTATTTAGGAGTTTTAGCTGGATTACTGTCAACTTCTGCTGTCTGACAATCTCTGTTAGCTTATTCTCTTACTATCAGTGATGCTGAAATAAGTGTAGAGTGTTGGTATTGATATTTAATTTAAAATGAATGAAAGAATACAGGTAATGTAGAGATAGCCAAAGGTGAAATCTGTTATCTGCTCTATAAAGCCTTACAAGTAGAGGAGTGGGATAATATTATTATATTCTTCAGTTTATATGAACTTTTAGGGATGCAAAAGATGTTGATAGGACTTCTCGTCTACATTTTTCAAAACTATAGAATTGGAAACCCTATGAAAGAACCCTAAACTGACACCCCTGATGTATTTAACATCTGGTAGTTTTCATCACATCATGTAATTATCCATGTTGTAATGCATGATAAAGAGGATTTTGGAAAGTTGGTCCAGCTTAAGTATCTCAGGCTGGAGTATCTGTATGTATAACTGAAAAGACTGGCTTGCTTGCAGTCATTATGGCATGAATGGCTGTGTCCACTCTGACTGAATGAATCATTCAAACCATTTCATTTTGTTTTCCTTTTCTAGAAGCAAGTATAGTTTTCTTAGAATATATTTTAAAAGTCATGCTTGTAGGGTTTAAAATATGTGAATCTTTTTAATATTTCAAGAACTTATGATCTTTTTTTTAAGCAGAACTTTACAGGAGATACATATATATATATATATATATATATATATATAAAAGAGAACTTAAGCTCGTATTGTGCAACATCTGCAAAGTACACACATTTTATTTATTGCTTTTAATGTTTTCTTTTAAGATGCTGTGCATTTCCCAAAGCCTGTGCACAAGAGCCAAGCATTTTCAGAGTTAGAGGAAAAAAAGCTTCAACTGTTTGGTTTCCCCAGTGTAAATCTGGATTAACTGCGATGATCAACTTCATTGTACTTGTTATTACTGCAGATTTACGTCTGTGTAGTTTACACAGCATAGTGCCAAGATAGCAATTTTAGTGGAATTTAATGTGATTGGGAATGAAAGAATAGAGATGTTTATCAGAAAACTGTTGGGAGTCTCTTGCACTGTAGTCTCTTGCACTGTAATTTGAGAGATTTGTTTCATTTGGACAGCTCTTTCATGTGAAGATACAAAGGAGTACAGTACTTGTGTATCTACCTGTGGCAGGACCTGCCAAGCACTGTCTGTGCCAGAGACATGCAGCAGTGATTGTGTTGAAGGCTGTGCTTGTCCCTCTGGAATGTACTTGAATTCCAAGACTGAACGATGTGTACAGAGGTAGGTAAGGTTGCAATTCTGATAGTCACCCCCACTATTTTAGACCACTGCATTTGCAAGTCAGAGTGAAAAGCTAATAAATATGTAACCTTGTAGATATTATGCATCTGTAAACTTGGTGGGATCTTAGAATTATACAGAACCTATATGTTGATCAAAACCAGCTTTTTTATAATACTGACACTCATCCAACATCACCAAAGCTAGTTGTTACATATTGTCTGTTTTTTGGCATATAAGAGATATAAAAGGTGTCTATTGTTGTGTAGAGGTTCTGATTTGGTTTCAAATGTGCTCAAGTTATATGGCAGTATTGAGATCAATTTCTTGTATTTTAAAAAAAAAAAACCAACCCACACAAAACCAAAACACCACAAAACCCCCACCCAACCAATCAAAAAACCTCACCAAAACCAACAAAGCAACCAATTGAACTTTGAACAGCAATTAAGTCAATGGGAATTTACTTTCTTCCTTCAGTTTGAGTTAATCACGGTTACATGTTTTTCCTCTGCTGCAGAAATGAATGCCCGTGTTATTTTCAAGGAATTGACTATCCCCCTGGAGAAAATGTTATGACATCTTTGGGCAAATGGTAAGATACAAAACTGTTTTTTCACTTGACTAAATAGTGTCTCTTTTTTAAGAATTCTTTCAAACCATTCTGGCTAGCCTGTTGGGTTTTGTGGTGTTGTTTTTGATGTTGTTTTGGTATTTTTTAAATTGAAACATACAGAATAAACCCACATCAGTTTTCTGTGCATGTTTGCACAGAGGTTCTTTGGAACTTAAGTTTTCAGGCTGCTGTGCTTATAATCCAATATACTGAAGTGCAAAGCAGAGAGAAAAGCTGCTATAATTTTGTAGATCCATACTCATGTGGAGAGCTCCAGAAAACCCCAGAGATTTCCTGACTGTCCATTCAAGTCTGTTCAGCTAGACCTTCATTGCTATTCTCCTTCCCTATACCAGATTGTAAATCCATTTATGAAGAATAATTACAAATCTGTCTTCCACTAGTATAGAATCAGTATAAAAAAGCAGTGTGGCTTTATCAGCTAAGAAACAACACAAATAACTGTCAGCTGCAGCCAAAGGTAATAAGCATCTCTATTATTGTTCCTTACATTTAGCATTTGTTCTTGTCCTCTTGCTCTTCCATTTGCGTCATTATAGTCATAACATTAAAGAAGAAAACTTGTTAAACTATTCTGGCTGCTGCCAGATGCATCCTTTTCAATAGTTAGTTCTGTCTAGAGAAGGTTAAATAATGTGGACAACAAGTTCTGTAAAAAAACAAGCTTTCAGAATTCTTTATCTTGAAGTAATGTTTGAGCTCTCACTGCCTGTATCAGTTGTTACAGCACTTAATTAAAAGCAGAACAGACCAAATCATGTCTGTGATAGATCAGCGTAATACTTTGGTTTGTTGTAAAGGCCATATAAGAGATTAATATTGTCAGACACCTATTGCAATAGGGACACTTAGTAAACACACACTCATTCTCACTCTCACTCTTGTCAGCAGCCTAGTGTCCATAAATACTGATCATTATAAATTTATATCTTCATCGTCAAGTTAGCTCATCTTTACTTTAGGGCAGATTCCCTGGGGAGTACCAGGCAACCCATTCTGCATATGGGGCTGTGCAAAGTCTGGGTGCACTGTTGCCTGCTTTCCTAGATATTTTTGTTCACGGAGCATGTGCCAGACAGCACTGGCAGTCATGGGAAGGGGCTTCTGGTAGATTCTTTGATTTGTTTCCTTTCATCCTTCTTCTCAAGGGTCTAGTTTAGCTAATTATGCTAAGCACTATGATAGATATTTGGCTGAATGCACACTGATCATGTGATCATCCACAAATGCATTTTTTTAGAAATGGCGACAGGTGAAAATCATCTTTCCATCTATTTCAGTGGAGTTATTTGGGATCTGGCAGCTTATGTTTCATGTGAATGTTAATTAAAATAGGTCTACTGATTTACAACTACTAGTCTTTGAGATAAAATAAGAGATCTGTGTTTCCTATTTAGTCATGACTTTTGCTTGCTGTGTTTTAACAAGGCTGTATACAGATCTGTTGAGAGGAAAGCCTTTCAAGCATAGAGGTACAAACTGGTCAGCTCCTCTGAATTACCTTGTGCTAAGTAATACATTAGGAATCATGTTAGGACTATATGTGTGGATGAACTGGAAAAAAATACAATGTATTTTTTTACCTGTCACTGTGTTTTTATTAGAAACAATTATGATCTTTATTATGCTCTCTCCATCCTTTTTCTTCTCAAGTGCTTCCTGTTTGGAACTTCCACTTTCAAACCGGAATTTCTTCTCATGTTTGTCTATGGAGTAGCCTTTCTGCTCTGTTGTTTTCAACCATTTCTTTAAAATATTTTCAATTTGGTACTGACATTATGTCAGCATTTGAATTGCCTCCCTATCTGATACTGCTTTGCCTGTTGGCTAGTTATACTGTGAGGTTCTTGAGCTAGGACACTTTTCCTGCAGTGCTCTGGGGTACATGCACAACTCCAAACATGACAGCAGACTGCCTGTAGCACATACAGAATTTGATTCTGAATCTGCTGACTAGCAGTAGGTGTACTGGGGACGTCTTAGCCATTGCAAAAGAATGGCAGAATAGTGCTGGAGTTCATGGGCTCAGGTTCTCCAGTGAAGCACAGGACCTGAAATGAAGCCAGTGCTGCTACATTTTTTCCTGACTAAGAGTTGCTATCAGATCTGCTACCATTTTATAAAAGTACTGGACTATTTTGGCTGGAATTAGACAGGAGCAGACAGTATTATGTTGCTCAGTGCTTCCCTGCATACAATATCATGTTAGGGCTCAGTTTTATGCAGTTTGTTTCTTTGCTGAACTGCGTCATGTAGGGGAAACGTGTCGCGTTTGTTCCTGTCTGGGTAATATTTTGCATATGTGAATGGGTATACATACCACAAGCTTTATGATAGCACTAAGTTAAAATTTTTATTTTGAATCTTGATTGGCAGAGAGTTGTTCAAATTTTTGTAGGTTCTGATTATGAACTGTAGTTTCAGTTGGTTCTGATAATAGTCACAGTAGGTTGCTATTCCAGATTCCTATCGTATTGCTGAAGCAAAATTAGTTTGAGACAGCATGAAGATAAAAATTAGCAACTGCATCACTGTTTCCTCCTATGAGCCAAGAACACTAAAATTATTGAAACATTTGTTTTGTTATAAATGAGATAGAAAATTCATGATATTGTGAGATGTTTTCAGATGGGTAGTTTGTTCATGATCCATGTTAGGAGCAGTTGAGAAAAAGGTTAAGTTATCGATCTACTGTTACTATGTTTTGCTTGGGGAAAAGTCACTCCAGTTCAGTACAAAAAATGGTTGCAGTCACAATAGCTTGTGATTGTATTATATTCAACATTGGGGTTTTACCTTCAACTGTGGTATAACCTAAGAAATGTTGATATTGTCAAGATTTTAACATAAACTAATAGCTTGCATCTCAGCAGAGTTCTAAGCTGATGGTGAGAAAAATGGAGCATTTATAATAGTGTTAAGAATGTTCATATAAGAGTACATACCCAGAGCTTGCTGTAAAATATACGTATGTGTGTTTAGGGTTTGGTTTTGTTTTGCTGCTATTGCTTATTGCATTTTTGTTTTAGATAATGATGATTCTGTTATGTACAGGGCTTGCTTTATTCTTACTGCACTGAAGTCTTTGGGAGCAGTATAGTGGTGTATTCCTGTATGTATTTTTATGTCAGCCCAGGCATTTTAACTCATAGTAACATGCAGAAAGCAAAAGTTTGAGGTGTAATTAATATTCTCTATGTGTTAAGGCAATGCACACTTTATCCACAGTTCTAATGTTCAATGCAAACATTTAGGCAGTTATTTTGTATTGATTTATACTGCATGCTTCATTATTACACAGAAAACATTAATATTTTAGATCTTCCTGGCTCTCATTACATCTTCATGTATTTTTATTGCAGCTATTGCAGGGATGGAGTAATGAATTGTGATAACAACATAATAGGTGAGTAAAGAGAGAGAGGGAAGAGATACTTCAAGTCTAATGAATATGTATCCTCCAATTTCTGTGGAACCCCTTGTCTGTAGTAGAAGATTGTGCAATATGTACAAGTGAATAACTTGCAGGAGGGAATCCATAATTTAGGAATTATATATTTGTGTGATTGAAAGAAAGGCTGGTGCAAAGCAGCAGCGTAACTGTCCAAAATACTGTTAAATCGGAGCAACTTTTTTTTCCCCAGTGCTTTAAAATACTAAATTTTTTTTAGATCACTAATGTAAATAAGCTTAGCTGTATGACAAACAGCAGAACTTCAGTAGGACAAACAAAGGTTAGTTTTTCCCCATAAAACATGGTTGTAGGAACTGAACCCTAGCAGTAATTTTTCACAGGTATTTTTTCTTTTCCTCCACAAACCCTGAGTAACTGAAATATGAAAAAATAATATTTCTTTTGTCATACTTAAGCAAAAGAATGTAACAAGTGCTTTTTCTATTACAGTATATTTTATATGTTATTAAGTATCATGGTCCATACTCTTGTTATGATGCTCCTTTTACTTCAGTGAGAAAGACTTTTACTTGAGTAAGAATTGCCAACTCTTTGGCCTTTAGCAGAAATCTATTCACCATGCACTTGAAGGTGGTGGTTGTACTGATTTGATAGTTATCCAGAACCTCTCTCCCTAATAAATAAATAAACAAATCCCAGCAACCAACCAAAACCACTTTAAAACACTGCCACTCCTTCAGACACTTCTGTTACATATACACAGCATGCTCAGTGCAACCCAAAAGTAATTGTGCAACAGAGTTGTTTGTTTGTAGTCAGTGGCTCCAGCATGGAAAGTCACATCTAGCTCTCAAACCTTTTCTTGATGCTTCTTGCTTTCTGTTTCTCTGTTGGTGTAGTACTTTGCATTTCTGTTTTGGAGGGCTGATTCCTGACTAACTGTTTAGAAGATCATGTCCCTTACTAAACGAATGTGTTCATTTCAGTATTTTGTGTGAGATTTATAGGGGTTCTATGAGGTTAACTATGCTCAGGAGAGACAGGCAATTGGATGTTACTGGTGTTACTGGATGTTAGACTTTTGTGTTACATATGCTCAATCTAGATCTGTTGCACACCTTTATGGGATACAAAATTTCAGGTGTGAAGACTAATGTGTTTGTTAATTTTTCCCCCAGCACACAGCTGCCCAGTGGGACAGATTTATGTTAACTGCAGTAATCCACAAGTTGATCCTGAACTCAGCAGAGAGAGAACTTGTGAGAATCAGCTGCTAAACCTCACTTTCTCAGCACACCTTCCCTGTGTTTCGGGTTGTGTCTGCCCACCAAGGTGAGTATGGACAGATTTGCATCTTTTGATGCACAAACATAGATGACTACCTTCAGTAGCATTGAGTAATTAATTCTGCTGAGGACATGCCACATTTCTCCTTGGAGAATTCAAGGTGTCAAGGTGTGAGCATCCAACTTGTGAAGGCTTACCACACAGCAATATGGGCTGTTGAAGGCATAAGAAATGGTAAACCAAGAGACAGGTGGAGACAAAGGTCTAATACCTCACAATAATAAAAACAAAATAACAGGAATGTAGAAAGGGCATTGAAATAATTTGATCCAATCCCTCTACTACAGCAGAATTGCATTTACCTAGATAATTTTCTTCAGATATCTAACCTCTTATTTGAACGTTTCACTGAGGGAGGCATGTTTCTTCATTCCTAGGCATTATTTTCAGTATTCTCTCCCTCAGAAGGATATTTTAAGTCTCAGGGATTTATGCTGAAAATGTGCAGACGAGCTGTTGTCATGTTTTGGAATCAAGCACTGTATTGCTGAGAGATTTTTTAATATAAAAATAGCAATTATGTGTTTAAGTTAAGTTGGTTTTGATGGTTTTCTTAAGCACATAGCTTGAAGATTTTGAGTATTGTCACTCTAAAATTACTGTTTATGCCTTGAGAGCCTCCTCAAAATGAAGAGTCGAACTGGGTTGAAATAGCTAAGTTGAAGTCTGCGGACTTGTACTCATTTATGTGTAGATTTTTCCGTGTCATGGTAAAAGATTGCTACTCAGACTTCTGTTTTTTACCTTAGCATTCAGAAGCATGAAATGTCAAATTGTTCACATGAAATGGAACCTGTAAGTAGTCCAACTCATAATATGGTACCATGGTGGAAAAAGTGCAGTGCTAAGATAGATTTTTGAAATTAACTGGAGGCAGACATTTTCAGAATTGCAAAAACTCATCCTGTTGTACCTGGCTGATACCCTTCAAAGCCAATGGCTAGCTTCAGCAGCACTGTATTGCAGACAACTCAGCAGAGAATAAAAAGTTTGTATAATCTATTTTGCTGTGCATGACCTCTGAGATTGTGAACTTTTCTACTGCTTCCTGGTGTGTAAGTTAGTTCTGGAATTTAAGCAATAAAAATGTTTTTTAGCATTGGAAGTCTCAGTGTCAAGTATTGGTGATCCCAAAGCTCTGAGAATAAGTTTGTGTAGTTACAAGAGGCAGAGTTTATAATTTCTTAAAAGACAAAAATACGAAATTAGAAGTTCTGTATTTACTGTAACTTCAGCAAACTTAATTCTGTTCTCCTATGGCTGTATGCTGCCTGTAGAGATACTGACACAAACTTTTTTGTTGTTTTTTTTGGTGGAGAGGCTTGTTTCTTTTGTAGGAGTTTATCCTCAGTGCTTAAGGCAGAACTAGGAAACGGTGTCACAAGCCTAGGATTTGAACCAGGAATATCAGTCTGTACTGATGAAGTAGAAATGACAAAGTATTTATTTGTTTCTATGTACTTAATATATAGTGCCAGGTTCTGACTGACAGGGAATTGCTTATGCAGTGTTTGAGGGACACTTCCTTGAAAGGCAAGGGAACAAGTTTCCAGGTTCTGCCAGTCCTTTAATGTGAAATGTAACATGGCAGCATCTTACTCCCGTGATCACAAACTGCACGGTTTGGAATGTAAGGTGTAATCCAAGAATCATGTGTAATTATTTTAAAATAAATTGAGAATCACTGTAAATGTCGTTCAGTTCTTTCCATTATAGAGTTACTTGCAAGCTAGTCAAATCTGATATCTTTTAAATATTTGGTTCTGGTGGTCCTATACTGCATATATATTTATGTTTTTATTTGAGATTGCTTTAAGAAGAATTAAGATGGTCTTGAAGGTGTGTGTGTTGGATCTGAATAGCTGTAATGTTTTAAGTCAGTCACTGACTTCACCCTCCAGTGATTTGTACTGCAGATTGACCACATGAGAGTCAGAGCAACACAATAAGACAAAACCAAATCATTGAAAGAGAAAGATGGAACAAATACCATTACCTTCAAACAGTACCTTATCCTATGTTCATGGCAATTCAAGTAGTGCAGGATTCAAATGCATTATGAATTTGTGCAACTTCAAAATCACCTTTCTAGGCAATCAGTTCTTACTGGTGAAATATAAAACTGAGGTGATGTCCACTTTACAAGGGTAAAACAGCCACAGAATTTCTTGGATCTTAACATTAGTTCTTCACCTTCTCTTAATAGAGGGCCCCTCAGAATAACCAAAGAGGTAATTTTTTTAATATATATAAAAATATTAGAAATTACAGAACTTACAACACTGAATAACGTGAACAGCCCTGCCTCATCATGGATCGGTGGAGTTCTCAAGGTGCGTGAACTAAACAATATTAGTTCAGTCCAGTGAAGTTGCACACCCTGAATTCAACCAGTGATGTCTGATACCTGTGCTAATCCTATTTTTATCAATTTTGTTTTTTCTGATGGATTTATTTTAAGTATAGCAGGTTGTAATAGCACTTTGGGGTTTAAAGAAAGGACAAATGTTGTCTTTAAGGTTATAACGTGAAGACTGAAGCTGGGCAGGTAGTTTCTGCTCCTTGCTTCCTGATCTCAGTTGATGCTCTGAAATAACCAACAAAAAAATGTTAATACAACCAAGAATGGATTAAAATTTGTCAAACTGAGTATATATCATTAAAAAAGAAAAAAATGAGTAGGTATTAACAGATGTTTTTTTTGTAAAGGGAATTTTCTTCCTTATATGCGAGCTCTAAAAACTATATATAACTAAATGCATCTTTTAAAATCTCCCTACTAGAAGAGAAAACTGAACATTAGGAGTACACCTGCTGTATGTTCTTTTTATCCATTCATTGTCAAGCACCTCATTTGAGAAAAGCTAGCACGAGAAAAGCATTGTCATCTTTTTGAAGACATGCTTTTATTTGGACTGACTCGGTTGAATTGTTCAGTAATATGCATTAGTATTTATTTTAGATTGTGTTACCCATTCATATTTCCATTAACTGAAATATTTAATCATTTCCATATATATTATACATTAATTGCATCTTGCTGTAAAAACCAAGAGTCCCTCCAACCCCTGAATATGAATAATAAATACAAATTCTGAGGGTTATGTCAATAGCTTGCAATACATATTGCCCCAAATGCAAATAGGAGTTATTTCTACTACTTCTGTTACTACCTCATAGTGTTACCTACCTGTTAGACCTTTCACATTTTTTTCCTTTTATGATTTTGTCCCCTCTATGAGCTATGTTAATTAAACCACCCCTCCACCCCCCCCAAAAACAAAAGAAAAACCCACGAAAAGCTGAGATCTCATTTCACCAACTTTACAGCCATGGATTTCTGTAGATGTGGCTTGTGGTTGACACAGAAAGGAAAAAGTTAACTGGGATTTTAATTTTCTTGGTACCAAAGTATATGCAAATTTTTTTCCGGATTCCAGTTGGCACACTGAGTTATAGTGATTAAGACATTACGGACGTTTCTGGGACTGGGTTTTGATGCTAGTGTTCCAATAGCCACCCTAGTTTCTGTCTTGAATGAGTGGTGTGGAGTTACGTGGCCTTTCCAGGCTGGACACAACGTTCTCTAGTATGGTAGGACAAGACTCCACCTCTGCAGGCAACTGTTATCATCTATGACAGAGAATACTCTCTTTTGTGCTGAACCTGGACTCTACTAAATTTGGACCAATTTACCCTAATAAGAATTTTTAGGTCTGTTTCTTTTTCCATCACTTATTGCTCTCATAAAATAGAGCTATGAAAAGGTAGTAAACTGAAAGCTGTAGTATCCTGTAATTGTAATGAAGTTTTGTAACTAGGAAAGGAATATCCTGCCAGGTTTTTCCTCTAAAAATTTCTAAATTATCACTGTATTTCTGAAGTGGTGTACTGTATCAAATGACATGTAAAGATCTTAAACACATTCTTGAAAGGTTTTCTTAAAAAAAGAAAACTTGTCACTTTCTAATTTGCACAAAGAAAACAATGAATTTTGTCATCTTGTAAATGTGTCTATGGACAAACAAACTTAATAATGGGGGAAGAATGCAATTCAATTTCAAATAGTTTTAGAAAACTAACTTTTATTAGAAGTAATTACATTGACTCTGTCATGTCTTAAAATACATTTCCTTAGATTAATTCAAAGTCCTGTCTTTTTGGTATGGGTTAGTATCCTTTTTCAAAGGATACTTAAACTGCTCCTCAGTTTAACTAAAGCTCAGAATTTATTATTATTAGCGTGAAAATAAAAGTGGTGTTCTGTTTGGACCTCTCTTCTGGATGGCCCTGCCGCTGCTATCGTGCTAAGTATTTTTAATCTTTTCCTTTTTCTGGTTTAGGCAGAGTTTTGTCGAGGTCTGTCAGGAAGATTTAATGTGTTCCAGGTAAATAAGGATTACCCGCCATGGGGGTACTATCATGGCTATGCACCCTACTGTTTCCTCAGGAAAGTACAATTCTGTTACAAAGACTGCTTCAACATTCCTGTATTTGGGTGCTTCATGGAACTGAAATTTGTCCACACTGGATTTTATGCTGATTTCTGTTTCTGATGGCTATAGAATTACAGCATGCTAAAGGTATTGGATTGGAATTCATTTCCAAAGAATAAATGTACGTCCATTGCAGTGCCATAACAAGGCAACCCAGTTCTTCTTTTCCATCCTCTTCTGCTCCGCAGACTTGCTACTCTTTGATATATTTCAGTGCTCTTTACTTCCTCTTGTAATACTTCCCAAATCTTCTTGGTTTCTAGATTATTAGATAAATCTTCTACTTTCTAGATTACAGTAGCTGCAAACAAATCTCTTATTTTTCTCTGTACTTGTATTCAATTCACAGTAAAACTTCACCAGTATCATTCAGATTCTTGAGCTCCTTTTCATATTGCCTTCTGTTTTTCCACTTGTTTTTAAGAAGAGAATCATTGAACTTTCTGTCGTTTTGTTTGAAAGGAAGACTTCTGTTACATTTGGAGTTACTTTCTGAAATTCTTTTTATTACAAAAATCTATTATCTATTTAAACTTTTTCATTAAATCAGAAAAATTGCATACTAAAATACCATTAGTGTAGTTAGGGAGTATTTAACTTGTGCATTTCTTTGAGAGGAGTTGAGGATCTTAAATCACTCAAGCCATCTTTTTTGGTTTTGTTTTGCTTCATTTTTGATCTCCACTACAATTCAAGTAGGTACTTGATCTGACTGTAAAAAAACCTGGTGATATTATTTACTGGCAAAGATGAGTAAGTCCACTGAGCCACCAGCTCTGGTTGAATCATCTTGCATGTTGAAAACTGCTTCAGCTATAAAACTTAGTTGTCTGGCACATAAGTTATCATCTTCTTTTACTACAGATTAAGAATTCGGAGGTCAGGAATAGACTTTGACATATATCTGTATAAATACACATTCATTCCCCAAAAGCGTAATTAATAAAAAAAAAAATATGTGTACAATTCTTTTCAGAAGAACCAGTGATGACAGATTAGGGACAGCTACTATTATCCTCTTGGCCATTAACAAATGGCAATAATTTTGGTATCTCACTTTCCAATGGAGCCCTGCCTTACATGACTTCTAGCACTGAATTGCACCCACAGTACTCTTGAAGAAAATAGTACTATTTGAGGGCATGTAGAGAGAGGTTTTAATCCAGTGTGCTTAATTAAAAATATTTGAACTTTGAAAAAATTGAGTCATAGCCCTGAAGTAACATTGGTAGATATGAGGTACACCTGAGATGACACAGAAAGGTATCAAACATCACACCAATACAGCGACAGTCCAGGCACTTCTTATTTGTGAAACATGCCAGGACAAAGGACAAACCTCAGCCTTCCTTTCCCTCAGTCTTGCCTTGGGATATGTGCTACTTGATGATGAGGCAGTGTGTACCACTTCTTTATGCAGCTGTGAGAGCTACAGGTGCTGTCTAAGATGACCCCTACCTTATAGCCCTGATGGGACTGTGAGCAGGGTGGGAGATGCCCCTGCTTCAAACTCTCTTTTTTTTCTGATGGTCTTCAGTCCCTGCCCTCTTGTGTTCCTTCCCTACAACACAGACTAAAAAAGAAAACATCTATGGAAAAAAAAAAGTGCTCCTAAAAGTGTTCTTACCCTTATTCTTTCAGTCACTTTGTGTAATTCCCATAGTATTTTTCTACTTAAAATGAGACATATCAGGACACAATCCATCTCTTGCTTTGCTCTGATGTTGCAGCAGAACCTGTACCCAGGTTTTATGCAGCTCTCAGTATTACACTTGTGACTTGTGAGGTAATTTTGCCCTCTTCTGTCTACACCAATCAGTAGAAGGTGTGTGGACGCAGGAGCTTCTTTTTACTTAAGGAGACTTCAGAGGAGGCACGGGCAATGGATAAGCCAAATTTTGAGAGGCCTCTGTGGAAAAGGTTGCAGAATATGGGAATCTAAATGAATCCCTGTCATTCTATTTCTTGCTCTTGTCTTTTTACTCTCACCTACCTTTGGTCTTTAAGCTGCTACTACTGTTACTGTGAGTTTCTTTTTTAGGGCCCACTCTGCTTAGCACCAGTAGGATGCTGATGGCAGAGCTGAATGGAGGGGGGTTTCCCAATACACAGTGAAATTGTAGAAGTGCAGGGGTCTGACCGGATCTCAGCTGAAGCGTCAAAATCAGTTGTAACACAGGATACAGCAAGGATACTTTAAAAACCCCTCAAGCATTCTGCAAAATGCCTGGTGCTTGGCAAATTTACTTAATATTTCTTTATAATAAACTGGGGGTGGGGTGGGGGATGGGGAGGAGAAGGGGTAGACTGTAAAAAGCTCCTCAAACAAGTAAGAAAACATTCAGCAGGAATATAGTAACTCTCCCTGTCTAGACAGTGAGTAAACTACAAGGAAGCCATTAGGTGCTACAGTAATGTTACCAGTATCTGCTGTTTTTTAAAAAATGTATTTATCTTATATTCTGGTTAGGGAAGTCATGGGTGGTGGTGGAATTCTGGTATTAGAAATGTTACCTGCTGCTTATTTCTTTCTTTTTACCTCCCCTAAACTCTGTTACAGACCTTTGTAGGAAGATTTGTGAAACCCTTAGAGAGCAGATTTATTGTTGGGGCAAAAGGGTTTGTGGTTGCGTCAGTTGGCAGTAGGCTGTTGCCCAAGGGAGGGGAAAGAGCCATGCAATACACAACCTGTTGAAAACTGCTCCGGTGGAGGCTGTGAGAGTGTTATTTTTTTAGTGTTCTGGTCCAGATTCGTGGGCTTTGCAGAAGCAAAAAAGTGTTTGTTGACTCTCAGGAGACACATTGCTTCTAATGATGCCTTTATGAAGAGTATTTACATATTTGTGTGTATGCCAATGAACAAAGCTATATAGACAATAATGAGATAGTAATGAAAGTGAATGTTCAGCATGGTGAAGTGTGATAGCTATCATTGTGTCTTTGTAGTTAGTTGTAGGTTGGACAGTAAGTATAGGCGTCAAGAAAAGTGTCTGATACTTCAAAGGGGAGCTGTGCAAGGCCTCTCTGTAGGGTATTTGTGGTGAATTCTTAGATCGTTGAAATCTATCCGTTTGCTTGGCTTTACAAGAGAGAAAGCTGTTATCACTTGTTTTAGCCAGGGTAATAACGTGAGGAAAAAACCTGCATTTAGTGTTACCTTGTCAGTGTGATGCTCTTTGTGTCTGAATGTGCCCTGTTCAGTTCTGAGCAGCTTTAAGCCAGTGCGAATTTCAGTCTCACAGGTGGTTGTCTTCAAGTGACGTTTTTCAGTTTAATGGGGGAGGGCGTTTTATGATGTCTGCACATTCCCATTAAGAAGACCTACAGTTATAAATTTCCATCTGATAAATAACATGCTGAAGAAGAGTCATAGTAACACAAGTCATACTAAGTCATAGTACACAAATTACCAGTTCATTAATATGAGTAAATAAAATGTTCCATCATAAATGCAATGATGAAATCTTTCCTTTTGGATACCAGGGAAACAAAACAGTGTCATCAGCCTGTTTGGCATGGATGTGCCTCACACCTACGATCTCTTGTCCACAGTGCAGTGTCTTGCCCAAATTACAGTGCTAAACATCAGAAATTCCAAATCTGTTTTCTTCAGAAAACTGCTACGAACACAGGCAAACCTGTATAAAATTTGTATTACTACAGAGAGGTCTTTTTCAAACTTACCTTGAAAAAGAAAAAAGATTATCAGCCTAACAGCACCATTTTAAGACACTGTTTATTTCCCAATACAAATAAATTTCAAAACTTAGCATTTAGAAACAAGGATAATTGTAGATTGTATGGTGCCTATAAGAAATCCTTTTACTATGTAACTAACATGTTAGTTGCTCCAGCTTCTTATGTTGTATTGAACAGGATCCTGTATAGGAACAGATACAGAACCCAAAACAAGATGGAGCTACAGCAGTTAGAGTGAAAGACACTGCTGTAGCTTATCAAGAGTTTATGTTTCACAATTTTCATGCAGCAGATTGATTTGCCATCAAAGGTTGTGTTCTATCTGTTAGTGGACCTTTAGGTCCTATACTGATATCTGTTTGCCTCTCCAGTAGCATTACAATATTTTCTAAAAATGAATCCATCTTTAGAAGAAATACAGCTTTCTTGGGCTTAGTGAAAAGATAACTTTTTAAATAAAATCATTCAGTATTTCTGGTATATTTCCTGAGATTTTTTTGTCGAATCTGTTTGAGATCTCTCTTTATCTAACTCTCATATTTCAGTTTTTCTGGATATTATTAAAAGCCACAAATGTTATACTTTAAAATTTAGAGTAGTTGCTTTATTTTGTCTTGGCTGGCAAGAATTCCTTTATTCTTTCTCTGCTAATGGAATCTTTTTCACAATTTTTTTGAATTTTCAATTTTTATCTGTTACTCTAGGAGTTGTGATTATAAGCACAAATTTATAGCATTAGTCTTGAACTGTAAATAGCTATGCATATGGTTATCTGTGTTATCATGAAAATCTCCTTTGAAGGCTGTGAGGCTATTTCTGCCAATAAAGTTAAGTATATTTGTGATTGCTTGTATGAAGGTGCCAGTCATACAGAAATATGTACTCAATGAATTTTGTGCAAACAGGATAGCTCTTTTGATATTGATTAAATTATTCACAGAGCAAGAGATGTAACTACAGCTATAGGAAAACTATACAGCAAATGAAAGCTCTTTAAATCAGGTGAAGAAAAGAGCAGAACAAGAAGAAATCCTCATTTAAAAATTCTTAGAGTAACTAAGCTACTGATTTTTTTACAGTAAGAGCACATAGCACTAGAGCAAAGGGGCATGATGGCTTTCACATCTCTCGGAAGATCTCTTGGCTTTAGTTAAATGTAAGTTAATTGGCTGAGTTACAAGAAATTTGGTGGAATTTAGAGGAGGTCTGGAAAATCTTAATTTCCCTGATCTTAAAATTTGTGCATTAATGAATAAGTCTTCACAGGATTAGTGGTTGAAGGGCTAGTGTCCAAAGTGCTAGCACTTACTAAAGATAAAATATTCAGGTACCTGTGAAAGGAAATTAGCAGATTACTCTTATATAATTATTAAAAAAATGTACTTTTTCCGTTTCAGAAGATTTTAAATATTATTTGTTTTTCAATAGTAATAATGCTATTCATTTAAAAGTTTGGGAAAATATTTTTGTATATAGATACCAGGTGTACTTCTGCTGAATGTATGTTTTTTGTTCTTTTTTTCATAGTCTTGTTAAACATGGGGATGTGTGCTTGGAAGCAGATGAATGTCCATGTTCATGGAAAGGAAAGGAATACTTTCCAGGTGACAAAGTCATTTCTTCCTGTCATACATGGTAAGCAGAGATCTGTTTAGGTGATTATTTTATTTTAGTTGTTCATTTATGGGTTGATTATTCTTTCATGTTTCTTAATCATAAATTTCACACCAGATTCTGGTAAATTATGATTTTGTATTTACATTTGTTCAAAGAGGTATTAAAATGACCTTTTTTTTAGAGTTTATTGTTTCAAGGAACTTGTACATAACAAAGTAACAGCTATTTGTGAATTAGGAAAAAAAAGCTTGATTTAGAAAAATCATTGTTTTGATTATCAAGGTAATCTAAATTAATATTCCTTGGTCAGTGTTCCTAAAGTACAGGTAAAATCCTTCAAATATTACACCTGAGTGACTTTTGTTAAAAGCTTTTAACTTACTCATTTTCACATTTAGCATTGAATCTGAGCAGTCTAAGGACCCAAAACATAACTCCATGGCCATAAGTATATGCCTGCTACAATGGTAAATTAAGGAGAGTACTGAGCAACATCATGTACTGAGCATAGTGACAGATAAATTGGTTGCTAATTTTGCGCATGTGGATAAGATAACTCATGAATCAATCAGCTTTTAAAGGAAGTGTTCCAATAAACGAGGGTTGATAGGATCACTCAAATACACACAGAAACCTATTCCTTTTACTATCCAGTGTTGTAAATGCAGCACATACCCTATAGATACGTTACTCTGCGAAGTTTCCTTGAGCACGCTCAGTAGAACATGGTACACTACCATTTCAATAGGCTTCACAAGAGCTAAGATGTAAAAATATACCATATCTGCATGATCCTGAAACAAACTTGTTTCCTGATGGTCCCCGCCTATTTTCTTCTCTGACCACTATTGAATGTTGCAAGCTGGCACTAAGCAACACTATTTGTCTTACCAGAGCCTGCAGAAAAATCAGCTGTACTGTCAAGCATCAAGATGCTATGGTAGTGGTGTTGCCTCCACCTTCTCAGCAGAGCAGTTCCTTCCTTTTGTCCCCTTCTTTTAGCTTACCAGGAACATTCAACTGGTGTCACCTGGTAAACTACTGCTCCTGGCCTGCACAGCTCAATATAGCCTAGTATGGTGAAGGCTTGCCCAGTCAGCCCTAATCACTGCCTTCTCTGGATGTCTTTGCCCCCTCCAGCCTTGTGCTGACTGCCTACCTCTGCCTCTCGTCAGGTCCTCAGTATCTGCTCTAGAAGATATTTGTAGCCCTTTGGTCGACTGGTGAAGCGACTTACAAGCCATCTCCACTGGGCAGGCAGGTAAAGCGACCCGGGTTATTCACCCCCTTATTTCCAAAGGCCTCTCCAATTGGACCTGGTGTGGGATTGCTTGCATCAGAAAGAACTATTATATCCCATTTAATCTGTATGAGACTTCACCAAAGGCAGCAGCAGTGCAGGCAGAAAGACACTGGATATTCAGCCTTCTCTCTTTTTTTCTGAGGCTAGGCCCGTTAATTCATGTACAAATCCTTAAGGTTGTCATGGCTTTTCTAGTCTTCCACATTCAGAAGCAAAGACAGATTAAGTGATAATGGCTTTTTGGCCATCAGTTGTCCACTGACAGATGGGAAGTCTGCAACAAGCTCTGCTTGATACAAAGTGTAGAAAGTCTTTGAGACTGCTGTGTGTGTATGCAGGGGTGTATTTGATATGTCAAGGGAAATGTGCATTTTTGCTTGTTAGGCACTCATAGCAGTTATAATGACTTTAGTGTTATTTAGTGCACAGAAATAGTGTGCATTGATACTAAATATCATCTTACTCATCTCTGAGGTAGTATTAGCAACATAACTATTAATCTGGTTTGTCTGTTGAACAGTAAAATGGCAAATAAAATAATTTCTTAAACTGGCAAAACTACCAGTGGAGTGTCAGGAACTTTCAACCCAAGGTTTGGGGTCTGGCTGAACTGCAGTTCTAGGTTTCCCAAGTTTGGTTTTCAGTGCAACTGCCTGATATTGTTTACATCTGCAGGTGAGATTAAACACAAAAGATTATTACACTAACTGAAGGTATCAGAGCAGCATTTTGGTGCTGTGCTGTGCAAGGTAAGATGAGTGGTGCAGTTAGCTATGCTGCTTCGCTGTTGTACGTGGAGACCATTGAGCAAATGCTGGTTAGTCTCTGTGGGCTGCTGAATTGGGCCTTCTGTGTTCTTAAACAAATACTTCTAGGAAATACTTTTTTAAGAAAGCTAGCTGAAGTTTGGAAGATGCTAGTAGCTCTGCTTTTCCAGCTAGGACTCTCTAGATTCTGATAACTAAATGCTAGTTTACTTAGTATGAAACAAGACTGGTGCACGGGACTTTGAAGACATTGTGTACCTCTTAAGCCCTTCCTTCTGACTGTAAATGTGTTAAGACTCCTGAAAAAGAAAGTATGCAAATCATAGAATCATAGAATAGTTTGGGTTGGAAGGGACCTTTAAAGGTCATCTAGTCCAATCCCCCTGCAGTGAGCAGGGACATCTTCAACTAGAGCAGGTTGCTCAGAGCCCCGTCCAGCCTGACCTTGAATGTTTCCAGGGGTGGGGCCTCTACAGCCTCTCTGGGCAACCTGTTCCAGTGTTTCACCACCCTCCTCGTAAAAAATTTCTTCCTTCTATGTAGTCTGAATCTACCCTCTTTCAGTTTAAAACCATTACCCCTTGTCCTATTGCTACAGGCCCTGCTAAAAATTCTGTCCTCATTGTTCTTAAAAGCCCTCTTTTAAGATCCCTTAAGTATTGAAAGGCCCCAATAAGGTCTCCCTGGAGCCTTCTCTTCTCCAGGCTGAATAACCCCAACTCTCTTCAGCCTTTCTTCATAGGAGAGGTGTTCCATCCCTCTAATCATTTTTGTGGCCGTGCTCTGGACCTGCTCCAAGAGGTCCATGTCTTTCCTGTGCTGAGGACTCCAGAGCTGGTTGCAGTACTTCAGGTGGGGTCTCACCAGAGCAGGGTAGAGGGGCAGAATCACCTCCCTCGACCTGCTGGCCACATTTCTTTTGATGCAGCCCTGGATATGGTTGGCCTTCTGGGCTGTGAGTGCACATTGTCAGCTCATGTACAGTTTTTCATCCACCAGCATCCCCAAGTCCTTCTCCTCAGGGCTGCTCTCAGTCCCTTCATCACCCAGCCTGTCGTGATACCGGGGGTTGCCCCAACGCATGTGAAGGGCCCTGCACTTGGACTTGTTGAACCTCATGAGGTTCACATGGGCCCACTTTCTCAAGCTTGTCCGGGTCCCTCTGGATGGCATCCTGCCCCTCAGGCCTGTCAACTGCACCACTCAGCTTGGTGTCATCTGCAAACTTGCTAAGGGTGCACAAAGGAGCTCCCTACTCTTTACATGTTAAGAAATGTTTCTGCATGAGCCCTTAACAGATCAGCATGTGGAGGAGGACTTGAATAAGCCAAGAGTAAAACTAAAACCTAATGCCTCACAGAGAGCATGAGAAGCAGCACTTACTCTTTCAGTCCAAATATAATTTATTTTAATTTGCCTCTCTCTCCATTGGCTTGATTAGTTTCCTGCCTTAGGTACTGCTTTGAGGTGACTAGAGTTAGCTGGGTGAGTCCTACTGCCATCTACTTGTGCTTTGGTACAGCAAACACTTTTCACATGTTGTACTTTTAACTTATTTTAGCCACATGCTTAGTATATTTATATATGTGAGTTATACAAAACACAAGCAGTGGGCCAAATCAATGATGGGATAAGTGGAGTCTTGGAAAATCTGGAAAATGACTCCAGGTTAGTGCAAGTTACATGGTAAGGGAACAGAAGGAAACATGATGCTAATAGTAATTGGAGCTGCCTAGATTTTCTAGCTAATTGCTGCTCTTTTGATAACAATAGTGTTCTGACCCTGTCATATATGATAGCAATATGAACAGAAAAGGAAAATTTGCAGTGACAAAAAACTTCATACTGCTTCAGTGTATGAGATGCCAAACATTAGTGATTTATCAAATACTTCCATAAGTCAGATTAATACTTTAGTTGTAAAATGTGAAGCATTCATTTAATCAGGAAATTGAAAATTCAGTATTTTTGAAAATAAAGTTAGATATGTGCCGAAATTATATCACATGCTAGGTTTAGTTTAACCTATATTTATAAAATATACCTGTAGTAAAGCTTATACCAGGGCACCAGCTTTTCTGTGTTTATCGAGGGAAGTTTTTAAGTGTCCAGGTGATTTAGAAACATAAAAAATAACATTTAAAAAATTACTTGTGGATACAGAAAATGAAATTCTATCCATTATTTATAAGTCTTGTGTCATTTCTGAAAACGTTGTTTAGATTGCAAGAGGGTGATGCAGAAAGAGACATAGTATCCAGTGCTGCAAAGCCTTGCTGTTAGGGAGTTACAAAGCAAAGGTAATTCAGAAAGGTGTGAACAGTCATTTAGTGTATGTGTGGTGAAAGAATTTTGATGCTTAAGGTGGCCATAGACAGAACTGTAACTATTCTGGAAGCCCCTAAACTGTTAGGCTAGGGTTTAGGGATGATAATACCTAGGTATCTGAAAAAACAAAAAGCCCAACAACAGAAAACACAGTTCTTTTAAGGCACCTAAGCACCAAAATAGTGCTACTGAAATTTTTCCTTTGCACTTCTGTGAAATTCTTGTTCAAGCAGAGAATGAATAATGACTATAGTGATAGGACACATTGCTTGTTGATTCTAAGATTCAGATCGTATAAGAAACAAATGTTCTGTGAGAAGCTGAAAAAGAAAGCTTTATCCTTGTAGCACGTTATTGATGTGAGTTACTGGAGAATAAATTGTACTACTTTGGGTGGCATTTTCTTGTTTCAACAAAAGAAATGCCCTTTTGGTGTCTGTATACTCTGGAACCTATAAATTCTAACAGGAAGAAACACAGACTGTATGAGAGTTCAACATGTACTTTTTTTTTTTTCAGAGTATCAATTTATATATGCTGCTTCTACTTAACATTTCAAAATGCTCTGTCCACAGCCATCATACTTGCCTGGCTTCTGTTTTTTTTTGCTTCTCATTTCAATAGCTGTAGTCATTTGTCCATGATTACAGTTGATATTACCATTATTGGTCATACATTTTTCAGCATTTGCCAGCATGGATCATTTCAATGCACCTTCCATCCTTGCCCATCAATGTGTACTGCCTATGGGGATCGGCATTACAGAACGTTTGATGGACTAACATTTGACTTCGTTGGAACTTGTAAGGTTTACCTAGTTAAGGTGCGACTTTTTTTGTAAAGCCTCTGTAAGACTGGATTTAAAAACTACCTGTTAAAAACTATCCTTCTACTTATTTCCTATCTGTACATTTTATTGAGTACTACATACTGTTTTTTTAAGCTTTATGTTGCTTAGACTTTGAATCATACATAACTTATTAATTATACACTGAAGTTTCTGCTAAATGAACTATGTAACAATATACATATTTATATTAGTGTAATAAAAAAAGTGTCAATTTCTTTTTTTTTTTTTCTTCAGGGTACTTCTTCAACCAGTTTTTCTATTATTATAGAGAATATTAACTGCTTTAATACTGGAATCATTTGCAGAAAAAACATTTTCATCAATGTTGGAAAATCTTTTTTAGTATTTGATGATGAAACTGGAAATCCAGTAAGTTTCAGCCTTTAACACTGATCAAAAAGTAGCGCATGTACTTCTCTGGGTGTTTTTTCCTTTCGTTAGCAAAAACTTACTGTACCACTTAAGTAGCCGAAGGCGTAAATATCTTTACCATGAATGCTGATCACATCTGGATTGGTCAATGGAAACCTTAAACAAAATCTTGTCTATATTTCACAAAAATGTTAGATGAGATGATCGTAATTCTTTTGTTTAGAATTAATTCCTGTTTGGTGTCTTAGGAAAAATCCAGATATTTTTAAGTCAGTGGGAGTTTTGCTATTAATTCCACTAGAACTAAGAGTTTAGTCTGGTCTGGAATATGTATAGGAGTAACATTCCTATACAGCTGTAAAAAATAAATTGCAGTTCCTGGTATATCCTCCACAGCCTTAATTTCATTTTTGTTTTGGCCAAACTGCAAACTCTATTGCTGTAAATATTTAGTGTATTTAGTAATCTTAGTATAAATAGTACTATTTACAGTTTATAGGTGGACTATACAAAGGAAGTTGTGTCTCTCTGTATGAGGTATTGTGTAATTAAACCAGACATCTTAGTCCATGCTACAAATAATTTGGAATCTGATTGTTATTGGATGGAGAGAAGAATGCTTTATGTAAATAAGATGGCAATCTCTGGACATATTTAGACAATTCCTTATTTCAAGAAGATGCTCCATGCATCTTTATACCTATCTATATTCAGAAAAAGCATGTGGCTAATGCTTTCTGAATGTAATGATGTATAACTAAGTGAAAATCATAACCAGGAACCTCAAGACTAATTTTTTACCTCGCAGATGAACCATTAACATTTTAATCTTCACTCCAGTTGCTCTTACCCATCCTGTAAATTTGATATAAAATCAACTTTTTAAATAGGAAAACCATAAAAATACAACACAGTTCACAATCAAAATCCAGACCACTTTTGTTTAAGAATTTATCCCTGTGTGGCCTTCTGTCAGTTTTTGGACTTCTGTCTGAGAACTGTGTTGTTCATTTTATTTAGGTGTTTTGTTTCCTGTCAAGTGAACATTTTGTGATGACATTACTTACATTAAAAGCTGCCTTGTTTTATTTTGAACAGAGCTTATCTAGTTACATGGACAAACTACAAAAAATACAGTTATGGAAAGCTGGATTTTTCACTGTTGTTCACTTTTCTGAGGAGCACATCACCGTTCTTTGGGATCAGAGAACAACAGTTCATGTACAGATGGGTCACCAGTGGCAGGTAAGTGGAAGTCAACACTTACTCCCATTTCTTTGAGGTATTTATGTAAGTCTTATTAAGTAAGACATGTTATCATTATTCAGAGAATAGACAATGTGTCAGAAATCATGTAGGAACTCTGGCTGAGTCAAGGAGAGAAGCATTCAGATACCTTGTCAATTAAAATATTCATTCTCATTTACTTTTTTTCAGTCACTATTTATTGTCTAACTTCTGTAACAACAGAAACAAATATCTTTGAGGCAACATTCTCCTTCAGTACTTATTCCTTATATGACTGGAGCAGGTGTTGTTTTGCTGAAGCATAAAAAAAAGCACACAGCTAGCAAACAGGTCATTTCTCTGAACAAAAGATCAGCTGCTTTCTCAAAGGCTTGGAGATACTTACTTGAAAGGAAATAATGTTTATGTTCTTAAAATAAAATATTTTCTATATATCACAAAGAGCTGAACTGTTTTGGCTGAAATTTAGCTGAAAAGAATCAAATCCTGACAAATTTATAATTAAGCAACTGAAGACAAGAACTTGAGAAGCAAGTTTTGAAAACAGTTGTGGTTGGTAGTGTTTTGTATCATGTGGAAATATGTTTTTATATATATATTTCATATATATCTATTTATATATATCTTTTTTCCTCAGGGTGAATTGACTGGATTATGTGGAAATTTTGATTTGAAGACAGTAAATGAATTGAGGACTCCAGATAATTTTGAATTAACAAACTCACAAGAGTTTGGAAACAGCTGGACAGCTGTAGAGGTACATAGTAAAAAGAATGGGTTTGCTAGTAGATCTTTTGCTGTTACATCATATAATTTATTTAGAATGAAATCAGAAATTTGTTTCTGGAAGTATTAATCAGGCAGCAATGCAAATGGCAATATCAATGGTTCTTGCAGATACCATAATCCATTAAGGAGAAGAAAATAATCACCTTGATTTCTACACAGCGCTATAGTGTACAGAAAAATGCTGTACAATATTCTGAATCTATAAGTGTTTTTGAAGATGTTGTTTAAACAGTAAAGTAGTCATTTTTTTACATAATGGAAGAATTGTGGGTTCACTTTAGACTGTGTTGTCAGTTTAGCTGATCTTTCATAGCTGGGAAGTATTTAACTGTGCAACCATAGCAATGGAAAGAAAAAATATTCTTTCCATATGCCTCCAAGTTAAAAATTGAACTTTTTAAATGTCATGTGTCTAGTGGTGTTCATGGAAACGTTCCTTCCTAGTAGTTAGAGTTAAAAGATCTGATTTCTGACACTCCTAATGTACATTAGACATAGTCTGCGTGAACTTTGTTACTTATATGAGCTAGACTATCCAGGCGGAAGGACTGCAGATTGGGACTTCATGGCAGCTCTGTTTAGACCTATATGTATATATGTGTTTTTCTGCTGCTCTCAGACAAATGAAACATTTCTTCAGATTGTGTACTTTCCCTTTTCTGCAGATTAGCATCCCCTTTTAATTCCGTATCTTAGTCTGGCTTTATTTCATAAATGATGCATTTGTTTTGTGTTTTATACCTCTCTCTTAAAAAAAACAAAGCGAAACTATGCTTTCCAAGTTCAAACACAAAGCGGTTATGAAACAAGTTTCTCACCTTGATTTTGCTTTCTGGTTAAGTGTGTTGACAGCTCTGACATTCGAAATCCATGCAGTTTGAATCCCCTTAGAGAGCCATTTGCCAAGAAGGAATGTGGAATACTGTTAAGTGAAGCGTTTGAAGCTTGCCATCCAGTGGTGAGTTGTGGTCATTTATAGAAAGATGTGAGAGTGAACATATCGCTAGAGACAAACTTTACTCTTCAACTCACATCACTTTAAATCTTCATCTTGTCTTCCATAATATAATAATTTTGACTACTGTAGCAAAAGAGAACATGAAGAAAGTCTAACCCATACTATTCTGATTCTAAAATGTGAATGTTTAACTGGACCTGTAAGGATTATCTGCACTTAGCTGACCTAGACAGTAAGCCACTTTGGCACCAATTTAGCTTTCTACAATATGGATAGTCCTGTTAGTCCCTTTTGTAATTAATGCAGGCAAAATTATACCCAATTTGTGTTGCCTTTTTTTTCATCCCAAGTACTATTTGCATAAGCATAACCACTTGTTTTATTTTGCTCAAATGTATTACATAGCAGGCACATTTTTCCGTCATATTTAAATACATTGACAGTTTCTTCTAGGCAGCATCAGATGTGAAGAACTCATTCCTAGAAAAAAATGCATATATCTCCTCACTCAGGCAACCACCTAAGGAAATAAATGAGCCATACAACATGTGCTGACAGGCAATAGGCTCAGGTTCAGTTGGAGAATGAGGGGGGACTGAGTTCCAGAGCTAGGCCTTATATGGAAAATGACATATCTCAAGATGTTCAGGTATTGAGACCTGTGCATGGCTTAGAGTGTGTCAGAATCATTCCTAGGGAGAATGGAGATTTCATATGAAAGACAACCAGGAATCTTGGAGGGTTGCTTTGTATATTATTTTGGAAGCAAGTGGAAGCTGATGTTAAAGTTGTATTAATGTAATGTCTGTTTAGTCCACTGTATAAGGTAGGTAGCAACTAAGTTCCTTGTAAGTGTGTAAGTATTACTCAAGTGTAAATCTGTGTAGAATGTGTAACAATTCAACAAGCAAATGAGCATTTACAGTTTTCTTTGAAATTTTATCACTTAAGACTTCAAAATAATCTAAGGGAAAAATCACAAATTCACCTGTGAAATTATCTAATAATATGAAGAGAATGAACCACTCTTACATGAAAATAAGAGTTTTCCATCTACTTCATTATTTCTTACATTTTATGTATATCTAACTTTCTTAACACTTCTAAGATTTATTGATTTGTGATCAGTTTAGAGAGAGTTTTTCTTATTTCATAAGCTTATTCGTAGTTTATTATCGTTTAAATATTATAAAACCATACAAAACACACAAGCTCACATCAGTATCGTAGGGTGCATGTTCTTAGTGGGTCATTGACTTAATTGTGTTACTAAGTACTGTACAAGATTTTATGATGTGTTCTACTAAACTGTTTTTCTTGTGTTTCAGGAAACATTTAAATTAAAATCTTCAATACTTCAAAGTCTTATATATTAAATTTTGAGAGAGTCATAGCTTTATATTGAGGTGATTGTTGCCACTGTCTATATGAATATTTTGGATAAGTGATATTTATATTTTCAGATTGACGTCACCTGGTTTTACTCAAACTGCTTGACAGATACATGTGGTTGTAACCAAGGAGGTGACTGTGAGTGTTTCTGTACAAGTGTATCGGCATATGCCCATCAGTGCTGCCAGCATGGAGTTGCTGTAGACTGGAGGTCCCCTAGAGTGTGTCGTAAGTTTACTTAACTAGCATTGCCAGTGGCTGTCACTGTCTGCATTCATGAGACCCAGACCTGAAAAATCAATCACATTAAGTTATCTATCTGGGGCCATGAATTGAATCACTAAGCCATACTGGTAGGAAGATGAGGGGGTGCCTCTCACTGGCCTCTCTGTTCATTTTGGTCTAGCTGGATTATGTGGTTCTTTCCATATTTGTGGGTGGTACTCTTTTATTTTTAATTCCTTGTCCTATGATATAAAAGGAGAAGTCATGGGAAGTCTATATTAGGATACAGCATGTGTCCCTCAGACCAAAGTTACAAAGTTAACAGCTCAAGTATTTTCCATCTTCAGGAGGATTTTACTTCTTAACAGGGTCTAGGAAAAATAGCTGCCTTACTACTGTCCCCAGAGCAAGTGTGAAATATAAAGGTCTTCTGAGGAAAAACAAGTAGGTTTTCAAGCAGGGCTTTGTCATTACCTTAGTATCCCTATTCAACAATGCTTAGAAGTTGTAAAAAAATCTGCAGCCTTCTTCTATGGCACCTAGTGCAAATGCCTAACAGGAGACAGTAATTTCCTCAAAAATGTGATTAAAAAAAGGCAAGATGGAAAGAATGGAAGGAAACAAACATTTTTCTAACTTTGCATTTGCACAGAGAGAGTATGCGGCTTGCTCGAAGTCACACAGCAAACTTGCCATAGAGCAAGAGGGTTACTCTTAATTTTTGATAGAAATGGTACATGTATTTTAATGTGAGCATGGAAAGATAGCAAAGTTTAGTCTTAACCACTAGAGGTCACAAAAAGACAGCTGTAGGTATGTAACCATAGTATTTCCTGCTAGAAAACAATATTTTATTTAAATCAGTGTAGTTTAAATTAGTATTTTATTTAAAGCAGTGAAGTAAATATTTGGCAATAATTTTTTTTAATAAATGTTTGTGTATGATCTAACTTGGCCAAGCATTTGGCTTACCTCTTAATCGTAAAGGGTAATAGAAAACCTGTTTATCTGCAGAATGCCTGCAACTGCATTTCTTTTCTTTTTATTTTTTAGCTTACGATTGTGAATATTTCAACAAAGGTAAGTCCTAAAGGAGCTGATAAAATGTCAATAGAATCTTTGGATTTTTTTATATAAGTCTTAGTATTTTGTATAAAAATAATTGTGCTAATGAAAACAGTTGCAAATGATTATATTATTTAAATAGCCAAGATTCTGTTTTACTGGTTTATTTTGCTTTTTCAAAGGGTTTTAATTTCATAATCTTTTTTATTCCTGCACCTTTCCCAAAAATATGTTTAACACATTTTCTTTGCATTGATGGATCATGATTAAACAATTAAATCATTAAGTAATTAATAGACTATTCAGCCCCCTAGCACTACCCACTACCCCACTACTAGTACTAGTGGCAGTACTTGCTTAAGGCATACTGCAGTTCAAGACTGATACCCATTGGGTCTGTTAAACCAGTCATGATCTCCTGCGCAGCCTTCAGAGGGAGCTAGCGATTAAGATATTTCAACTTTTTGTGCCCAAATGGGGAATAACTCTCCATTTAGGTATGTCTGACCTAGCTTTAAGTTCCTGAGCGCCAAGCATTGCTGCTGCATTAGAATGGCTCTGAGAGAGAGGTGCAAAACTTGTACAAGGTGCTAGAGTAAACCTTGAATCTGCACTGGGTGCTGTACTGCTGTGTTAACACTGGAATCCATATTCAGACTATTTTAACGTTATATTGCGAGTGTCTGCATAGTTAGACGTGGTATACATACAAGCACTGCAACCCAGCCTGATGTGAGGAATGGTCAGGACTCCTGCTATTTATTCTATAACTCTTTATCAAGCTCACATAGAAGCCTGTCTATCCAGATGGTTCGTGATATTTTGGAGTCTAACAGAAGATTCCATATTGCAGCAGCTCACCCCAGAAAGATCTCGGAGGGGGACTGAGTTTAAATTAGAAGAGACTTGTGCAACGTGCCAGGCCCAAATGATATGGCCAAGAAATTTACCTTTTCTGATATACCAACTGCTGAAAAGATTTTGAGTGGGGTCAAACTGCTAATGCAGTGGAATTTTATCTAAATCACTATTTAAGCCTTTAAATTAATTTAAATAAAGGCCAGTTGAATATATGAGGTGATTGCAGTTTTACATTTCCTTTTTGGATTGTTTTGTTTTATAAATGAAATACAGTCTGATAATAGATGATCTTAGTGCAGTTGTAACAGAATGAAACAGTGCCTCTAACATCTGTGGTAGTAGTGAAGTTAGATGATAACATGTACTTTTAAAGTGTGTTATTAGTTTTACTTGTTACTGAATTCTCACTGACAGAAATTAGTTGAAATAGTGGAGAGTTGTGCATGCAACCAGCTTGTAATAAACATGGTTGTCATATATTTCTCACTTCATATCTTCCTACTGTTTGCTAATCCAGCTCATCAGTATTCAACATAGGATGTTTCAGAGCTGCCAGTGGGGAAAAAAACCATCTCTATGCTGAAGATTTTCTTCTCTACCTCAAATATAGTAGCATTCCCCAGAATTTTACTTAGTTTTGGAGACAGGAAGGTTAAGAAACTGTCTTAGACCAGAGAGAGGTTTTCTCTATGTAACTTTGTCATGAATCCAGAGTGAAATAGACAAAAGGCTTCTGCAGGAGCAGAAGCCTTTTGTCTTCGGTAAGAGGAAATTCTCAGCTGGTAGCTGTGGTTTCTCAAGTTTTGGATGGGCCTGAGGTATGAGACTTAAACGTATAATAACATTTCAAGAACACTAGATGTTTTAAGTAACTTAAAACATGTTTTTCAACTCCCTGCACTGAAGGTAACCAGGTATCACTGTACATGTTTAGCTAGGCATGGGCTTGTGTCCTAACTGGCCACCTATTTCTGCCATTACAATCTAAAATTCTGGTTGTAGTGCAGCCTCCTTAGGATTTCAAAACTCTTAATAAAATTTAAGATTAGGGAGAACCAGAATATGAGGGCAGGCTGCAAATTGCAGTCCAAACTTTTAACCTGTTGGAACAGATTTTAAGGGTCAATGATATTAGCTACAACTATCAGCTGAGAAGTTCTGGGACACTTCTACCTTAGATGTATGCTTGCCATGTCCTGGCTTGTGGGTAAAATGGTAGTGAGGTGAAGTGCTTAGGTGTGGTCTCAAATGCCTGGTTTTAACAGAGAAGTTTACAAAACTAATTTCAAATAACATTTAAAAATAAACTTTAAAATAGTTTCTCCAGTAAAATTGGAACTAAGTGAGGAGGTGTGAGATTGTAAGATAACTTCGCATGTTTTTGGCTTTTTTTACTTATAGGTAAATATGACCATTCTTTTGCTTATGTTGCTGATTTCTTCCTATCTCACTTCCCAGTGGTTACGTTTGTATCTACACTGTTCAAGGAGTTCTTCGATACTTGATGACAACAGACTTTTTTTTTCTGCAAAATGTCTCACACTTTGGATACGATAAAATAGTTTTTAAAGAACAGTAAAACGTGTATAATCAGTCCAACCATACAAATAAACATTTTAGAGGGATTCCAGGGTGGTCTGTAGAACACTATTTACTTCTAAATCAAATAACCAAGGAGTCAGCTAACTTTATTAAAGTGACTATGAAACTGAAGTGGATGAGAGGGAGGAAAAGGAGAAGCTAATCATGAATCTTGAAAACTGAAACTAAGTATTTTGGACAGTTTTTAGATCAGGTATTTTCTAAAAGAGTTTGGCTTTGTTTTGGTCATTGTTATAGTTTAGTGCATGGCACCTAGAGCTATTTTCATAGTGGAGAGATGTGTTTTTATTTATGTGCTGTATCATAATATTTAGAGCTCAAGCATTTGTGACACTTGACGTGAAAGATAATTCTGATTTTTTTCCTCAACAGCTCTGGGAAAGGGCCCGTACAAACTGGTCAGCTATTTGGATGGAGAACTTGTAATGGCAGTGAAACTGGTGGATGGTGTTGTTTTCCCAGGGAGAGAAGATATTGTTCCTGGACATGCAGTGAGCTTTATGCTGACTTCAGGACTTTATAAACCCAAAGCACATGGTAAAGTCACTGAAACCTAGAGACTTAAATAAGGCAGAGCAAATTCTGCCCTTGAATATGAGCCTATGTTTAAGAATAGACCTGGATCAAAAAATATTTTATCTGTCAGCTGATTGCACCTTAATGTTGTCTGCCAAAATTTTCATTTGGTTGGTTTTAATTACATGATTGTAGCTTTATGAACAGATACTTCTAGCTGAAAAGCAACAGGCCCCTGCTCACCCCCGCCCCAACTTTCAGAAGCACCAAACCAGTGTTGTAGCCCAGTGCTCCAGATACGTGTTGCTCCTTCCACCTTTCCTCTGGCAGAACTGGCCTACAGGAAAGAATGGGAGAGAAATGATACAAGAAAAGTACTCCCGAATTCACTCGCTTTGCCACCATCGCTTATTGTCTGCCCACTTGTACAGAGATGCCCATTGGCACTAACCTGAGCTGTGTAAGGGTGTATACTGCAAATTTGTCTCCTTCAGGTCCCAACTTAAGTTTCCACTGAAGGAATGTGTTGCTTATTCAGCAGACAAAAGAAGTCTTGCACACCTTCAGACAGGTGGAGAAAGCTTACAAGAATATATTCAACACTTTGTGACATTGATTAAATGCTGGGGTTGTCTGCATATGCAATTTTAATGACCACAGAGCACTTGAGTCTCAATACAGTTTTACTGCCCAGAGTCCCCTGATGAGCTCTTTGGACAGCCTGAAGGTGGCTGTCTTTGTGTAATCAAAGAAGGGATATGGGTCAGTTGAAAAAATGACAAGCACTTGATTAGTAATACTGCTGTCTGTAGAACTGACACAAGAACTCATGTAACAGAATATCTAGGGCCAGATTTCTTTTATTAGTCATAGTTTTGAGACACTAGTACATTGCGTTCAATTTAGGTTTGGAAAGGGAAGGTCAGTCCTACTGTTCTATTCCCATATAAAAATCTCTCACTCAGAATTTAACCTGGCAAATGGAATTTGTGCCTTATAGTCCAATTTGAGTGAGTGGCATTTCATCATTTGGCTGTGGAGGAGTTTATACAATCAATATGATATTTTTCATATCCATGTCTTCATTTATATATCTGTGTTCTTGGTTCTTTGGTACCTCTGAAAAATGGATGTGTTTCATTAGTTTCAGACAAATAGTAGACAATGGAAAGTTTTGGGCATTGATGTACTGATTGGCTATATGGCAGGTATTATAAATTACACTGACTGTCCGTTGTTACTCATCAAATAGCTGCTTGCTACAGACAATTAATAAAAAGATATTCACAAGTGCCGCTGTGTTTTTCCGATTAATTGAAGTTTTTATGCTCGGAAAACAAGTTGGTCTTCCAGAAGTGTTATACCAGAATGTGATAGTCTATCTGTTGAATAGATATCATTTGTTTTGTATGCATTCTTTTTTTCAAGAAATGCTACCCAAGCCTGGAGAGTTAGTTGATTTTACAGTAGTTTAATGGCTGTTTTCAAGAAAATAGCAGAGTTTACAGCAAAATAGAATGAAGTCATTCTGTGAGCAACAGATGCCTGTAACAGGCTCAAGATCTGCTACTCTGCAGTTGGTTGTACAGAGGCTTGCTTGAAATCAACAGTACTATTTTCAGGGTAAGGTATCATGTGGGTATATTTGCCAGAAAACAGACTTTGCTGTTAACATTCTTAGCGGAAGGGCTAGAGAGCTGACTGCTTAGAAATTAAGACATAATGCTGTAATCAGAATGCAAAACACGTTTTTGTAAATTATTTTTAATGAAAGGCTGAGCTCTTAAGCTATAAATTCCCGATGGCAAACATTACTTGCAAAGCTAGTTAGATGAAGTTTAAATTTTTATTTAATAAATGGCTTAGTGAAGGCTGTAAACTGAAGTTCTGCTTGACTGCAGGGCTATATTCCTTTATCCTGGTGTGGGCAAATGTTTTAATCTGCTTGTATTCCTGTTGAAATCTGTAAGATATTTAGAAAACTAAATATCCACCAGAATCTAGCAATCTAAAATCCATATACAGTATATTTTCTTACAAGATTCAGGCTATTTTCACTGATGAGGCCAAAGTCAGTTTTCATTGCTCATGCTACTAATATCAGTAGTGGTACATCAGAATGAGTTTAGTTTATTATGCATATATCAGCAAGTAAATGAGTTCTGTGTGTTTTTTTTCAGATTCCAACTTGATTTCATTTGAAACAGCTGAGAGACCAAACTATTTTCTTCAGTTGGCCTCCAATAATACTCTTGTTCTTTCTAAATGGGAAAAAAGCGAAGAGTTTCACAACAGATCTACATATGTCATTCACAAGAATACATGGCTTTCAGGATACAGTTCCTTTGAGTCATTTGCAAAACCAGGATACTTCATCCACATTTCAGCCTCTTCAGTTGAGCTTTTGAAGTACCATCATTCAGAGGAGTTCAGACTGTCGACCCTTTTTAAACTCGTAGGTAGGTAAAGTTGTGTTTTATGAACAGCAGTTTGCTCCCTGTGAAAATACAGGCTAAATGGTATTGATATTTTCAGAGGTGACGAGATTGCTTTCTTCTCCTCTACATCACTGGGAACTGTGAGTAATCTGTGACACGCGGGCTCTTCCCTGAGCTTTGTAGTGAGGATGAGATTCTGTTTTCTTGTCAAAAGCCATTAAGTAGCGTAATACACAACTTTGTTATATTTGCTAACTAGTTTTGGAAATACATAGCCTAGTGTATAGTTTCTGGGCGATACTTGCTTTGTAGATGGGGAGGAAATTCTTAAGGAGTAGAAAATTCATGCTGATGAATAATGGATTCACAAAGGGAATAGAATAGAACTGAATGCATCTCTAAAAGCTAAGGTCTGTGGATGATGTTTTCTCCTCCTTTCCCTCTGATTGCTGCCAAGAGAGAGTTTTCTGTACAGTGCATTCTCATTGCAAAATTTGTGGCCTCCTCAGAGGTCATGCTATCCAGTGCTAAGGACGTTGCCTGTAGATTACACCTCTCAAACCTCGTGTTTCCCCTGAAAAACACCTTGGCCTTTATCCACGTACCCACTTACAGAGGCTCTGCCTTTTGGGCTGTTATCCCCTAGTGTTTCAGGCACCATCTAAGTGGAGATATGTGCCTCTTCTTGGGGATCTAGATATCTGTTTCTCTACTGTTTCTTGGACAGCTACAGCTCTTGAATACACAATGTAGACTACTGTGAGAATGTTTCTACCTACTTGAGAGATTCCCATTCCTGTAATAGTAGTCCCATTCCACTGAGACATAAGGATCAGAAATGTAGGATATATTCTTAGGATCCTTCATAGGAGCTGGATCCAGAAGTTGCTTCTACAAGGACTGATGACAAAAAACACACGGTAAAAAAATCACTAATAAATCAAGCTCTTTCTTTTTTAGATTAGTAAGGAAAAGAAATAATAAGAATAACTGTTTTCACATGTTCTTAAACACTTGGGAACCATGCGCTGAAATGAAGATGGTCTTACAGGTCAAGAATAAGATGCAAGAAGTTATATTGGCCTATAAAATAAAGCAGGTTATTCATGAAACCACCATTTGCGTTAGTGTCTGCTTGTCTTGATACATCACATACCTCAAATGCATTCATATGACTTTATTTATGAACTTCAGCAACAGCTACTACTTGCTGAAACCACTGTCCTTTGTGTGGTATATAAAATTCCAAAATCACTACAAGTGTTTATCTTTATGTTCTAAAGCTTTTTATTGTGCTGTAAATTGAAATGCATTAGTAATTCGTTTATTGCAGTAGCAGAAGTATTTTAATAGGTATTCTTGGCAATACCATTTTTTAGAAATCAGTTCTTCATTCTCTGAAACTGAAATTCGTTTTACAAGCAAAGAAAGAAAATGAAATATTGTAACAAATGAAGCATGGCCTGGCCATGTTTTACAGTGACCATGTTGAGTCTCAGCACAGACAAATCTGAAGCAGGCACTGACTTCTGTGACAGAAGAGGCCAACTGCATGCCTTATGGAGCTTCTTGTTATCAAAACATTGAATTAAAGTGTTAATGGTGGCATTGTGAATCTGCCGATGTTCTGCGGTGCATTATGCTGACAGCCTAATGCAGCTGTTGACTGGCACACTCCAACTTCAGAAAAAATGACAGATTTTGTCATTGCCAAATGCCTGTTGCCTCTTGACAAATGCTTGTAATCACAGAGCTGTTGAGGTTTTTGAACAGCAGAATTATAGAGCTAGTGCTATTACCAGGATGTTCATACAGCATTTCAAGCAAGGAACTTTTTTTGGACATAACAAAAATATCTCCTTAGTCTTTTATCTTTGAGGGAGGAATGAAGAAGGTTAAAACATGTTCCAATTCTCAGTGGTCTTCCATTAACACAGAGTGGTATGTCTTTTCAAGTGTGAAGTCTTTACCCTCCAGTCATTATACCAAAAAATCCTATCTATGCCAATGGAAAACTAAAACAATTTACCTCAGCAAGTGGGATGAGATCAAATGATCAAGAGGCATTTCATTAATCACCACATCCGAGGGTTTGGGTTTCAGAGTTTTATAAGCAGAGAAACATAGAGCTCGAATCTTTCTCCAGTGTACTTTCACAAGGGCCAGCCTGCTGATGTAGGGTAATTACATGGTCTAAAAATACAGCAGCATTTGTTTAAGTTAATGGAAAAGTTACACCAGCTCCAGAGTGCACAGGCAAAAGCGTATTGAGTTTCCTGCTGACTATTGTAAATGCTTTGCATATTAGATCAGAAACTCTTGAACCGGGAACAGCTATTCCTGCGGAATCAGAGGATAAATATCGGGAGCAGAATAATAGGCCCAGTAAATCCCCTTGGCCAGAAAGTTCCTCATGGGGCTTCTTCATGCTCTGTGACGCACATTCAAAAGGAAGAATTTTAAATGACCTGATCACCACAGCAATAGATACATGTTTGTTTAAAGTCAGCTGACGAGTCACTTTTTCCAGTTTCATAGCAATAAATATTGTCACATTGAAATACTTTGACTATAAATTGCGCAGATATGATGGGCTAACACTGCAAAGTATTTTCCATGAGAAATCACTTCAGCTTTTAAATTGGGTTATTTTCATTATACTTAGATTTGTCTGCTGTCCTTTTCCCACAAACATTTGAGGGTTTGAGTTGATAACTGAATTTGAATATCCAGAGTATACTTACTCACAAGAAAATACATTTTGCATTCTATGCAGGAATTTTTACCGGCAACGGATTGGTATGCATTCAGTCAAAAGAAAGAATACACTTAGTCTTACCAGATGGACAAGTGCAGAGCTGTCATGTAAGAGTGATAAATTCACATTTGAAATTGTTGGGAAATTAGTTGATGTAGGGAATTGATGATCTTTTTATGGATATAACTGCAGTTTTCTTGCACTTTTTTAAAGTAATGTGCTCAAGCTAGTTACCTTTTACCTTTCATAGAATTATTATAATATGCTTTACCTTTTTAAGACCACTGACTTAATTTTATATATATTATAAAGATGTGACTTGCCCTATATAAATTCTGCAGCAGAGTTCTTAATAATGCTAGTTATGTGCTTTAATAGCTAACTTGCTGTAAATATAAGGCCTGTCTCAAGACAGAATTTTCAGCTAAAATAAAAATCTCAAGATGCACTAAGTATATGCACACTGCACAGAGGTATTTATCAATGTTTAAGTTTTGATACAGGGCATTTTTGGTTACTTTTAATGTTTGTACCTTAATTAACTGAAACACTTTCAGAAACATATTACAAAACTGAAAATGAAATTAATTTTTATGAAAAATGTTTTTTTTTACAAAAGTGTCTTGTGTCTTAAGTCAGATTTATACGTGATACTGTTGACTATTGTAACTTCAACTTACTCTTACCCATTTCCATCAGTAGAATTAATTTTCCAGAATGTCCTGTTTTACTTATAAGGAGTTGCTCTTAAGTTTATTTGAACTCGTATGCTTTGTCAGTCCGAAAGATCACGACATGGGGCCTGGGACTGGATAATGCTGGGTGACTAATGTTGTACCTGTGAATCCCGGGTATGTCACTGAACGCAACTGCTCGGTAGCTCTTGGAATCAGACTGAGGTTACTGTAGAATTGGAACATCTTTCCTATTTATACCACACAAACACAAACATTTGACCTCCCATTTTTTACTGAATAAATAGCAGGAGATTAAATAGTTAACAAGATTATATTCATCTAACAGCGTAATACTAAACTAAAGTAAAAGTATTTGAGAGGTAGATAATTATACTTTGCTTTCAGTGATGTTTTGGCTGGGCACAAAGTTAAATTTTTCCAGTGATACTTGCTTACATTTCTCATTGCAGAAACTTAGAAGTCATGGACAGTGTTTGTTAGTAGTTTGTGTGTGTTAAGTGGGTAGATAGGATTTCATGTTTCTAAACTTGTAACTGAGGAGATAGGCAATCTACATTACTAAGCAGAGTTTTGCTGCCATTATAAATAGAACTAATTCTAAAACAAATTTTGTTCCTACTAGATTTTTTGAGATCTTTGGGAAAAGTAGCAAAACAGAAAAAAGTGTCAGGTGAGAAGGAAAATCCAAATACTTAATTTTTTTCATTATTTTTAAAACTTTTATTTTAAATACAACCTTTTATTAACATTAGAACATTTCAAATATTAGGGTTTTTTTTTAAGTAAATAGCCATTTTTTGAGCATAACATGAAATTATTTATAATACGTATATTCTGAGAATGGCAAATTGTGTCCCTATGAGGTATTTAAAAGACGTTTGGAAGTATTTCAAAGACGTTTGGATGAGGTGCTTAGGGACATGGTATAGTGGTGGTCTTGGTAGCGTTAGGTTTACGGTTGGACTTGATGATCTTAAAGGTCTTTTCCAACCTATACGGTTCTGTGATTCTGTGAGGTAAAAGTCAGCATAGAAAAAAAAGACTTGTGAGCAGTAGGAATTGTCAACACATAAAAAAGTCGCCAAGTTACTAAGAAAGGTTGTTGTAACTCAACAGAACACCACAGTCTGTCGGTGATAAAAAATTAAAATTCTTCATTAAATGGTAGCAACTGTTCTCATTACCACAGAATTATTTTTGAAAGCCACGAAGAATGAAGATCATAAGTTACAGGGAACAAAATGCTTCTCTGATGTCCAAGCGAGTGAGAAAACAATGGAGTTGGAGAATATCTTTTAATAGATTGTCTTTGGCAACGTGTATACCTGCATTCATACAAAAGCTTTCTGCAGTACTGTAACATGTTGATATGCTCAGCTCCTGCTAGGTAAAAGAACTGTGGGCTCAGTTGGCATGTCAACTGGAGTGACTGTCATCCAGGGCATAATTTACCATTTTGTGAAGGATTTGCTGTGTCACTGAGCAGAAGACAAATGCTGGTAGACTTCACCAGGAGACACTTGGTTATTTTCAAATGCCATGACAAATCCTTTTGAGGAACATATGCCTGATATAAGAAGCTTGACTCATTGTCTGTAAACTGTGTATCATTCTTTTGTTGTGAGTGAGCTGTACTGTTGCACAGAGTACAGTAAGCTCGTATTACTGGTTGCTGGTGGGGGAATTTAAGTATTAAAAAAATGAGAAGCATGTGGTGGAGGTGGCTGATTAGCATCCTGGCTAGCATAAAGCATTCGTGCCTTGACACTGGTGAAATCCAGAGTTTCTGAGCTGTGGTAGTTTCTGTCATGGGAACAGCAGCATTGTAGTAACAATAAAGCTGAGGTTGGTTTGGCGTGGAAGTTAATGTCTAAAATCAATACAGAGAGTGAAAGGAATATTTCCCTCAGTTTAGGGAGAGGGATGCTTGAATGGCTTTAAAGCACTTTGTTACTGCTTTTCCTTATACCCTAATGATTGTGGGTATTGGGATCATAGTTAATATACAGATGTACTAAAAAGAGTCAAAATAATCTATTATTTTAGCTAGGTATAGAGATACTTTGTTGTACTCTTGGCTTATTCTTGAATTCATGTTAGTTCAGAACGTGGCTCTGTGCCTCTGTTTCTCCTCCCCTTCATTTTCTGTCTAATCTATTTAGTCTAAACTTTTTAAGCAGGAACTGCATCTTGCTGTGGTTTTGTTTTGTTTTTTGGGTTTTTTTTTTTTTTTTTTTTTTTTTTTTTTATGGTGACTTGCACAGGCAATCAGCTAGGTCCTTGGGCTGCTTAGGCATTCCAGAAGTGATGCTGCCAATAGTGAAAACCTGAAATATGATGAATGACTGAACTGATATTCTCCTAATGCTGGAAAGACATTTTCCCATAATTCATAGTAAAGCACAGATTTCACTATATCTGATGGATTTACTGAGACATACTGAAAACTTTTGAGATACTGGAAACCAATTCATGCAATATATTCCGCTCTTGCTGTGGTGATTTAGTTTGTTCTTTTATGTAATTTACACACTCAAAAACCTAATACAGCTTGGCCTAGCATACTCAATTCTCTAGAATCCCTTGAGTGGAAAATTAAATGTCCATTGGTTCTACAGCTCTTCTTTGAAAACAATTTTTATGACCAGGTTAATGAATTCATCTATTGTCCATACTTCTTTCTGCAGAAGTAGAGACAAAATTTGCAGACAAACATGACTTTCTTCTTGACTGGAAGCGGTGTTTATGAACCACTCAACAAACGCTATACGGTTATGTAGAAATTTGCCCTATTTCCTACCAAGGCATGCAACACCAGCAAATTCTGTGAACTTAATCTGTAGGAAAACATGGCAATCATTTCACAAAAGTCTAAGTTTATTTGGAGAATGGGAGATGGTGTGTTAATGCCAGCACTTGGAAGTGTTAATTCACAATCACTGTTCTGCTAAATTGAGAAACTAACATTCTTTGTTGGGCTGCGGTATGTGTTCTGCAAAGCTTGTGCCTTTGTTGTGTTTGAAACTTCTTCTGTGATTAATGGTGGGGTTTGTGGCAAGACTTAAAAATTACAGATCTGTCTCCATACTTAATCTAGGGTTGTCTGAAAATGAGATTTCCTAGATTCCACTCGCCTATACTGTTATTGCTGGTTATTGCCTGTGCCAACATACCTCTGATATGTTCTGTCTTTTTGTCACGTATCTTCTTCTTTTGTCCTTAAACCTTACCACTCTGACCTGTCAGTGCACACAAACCCCGATACATCAGTCAGCAAAATGTATGGAAATAATTCCCTTCCTCCATTAGATTTAAGCAACTTAACTTGGTTTCACTAGAAGGTGTCACAGAAGAATTCAGTGACTTGTGCTTAGCTTTTTATGGGAATGTAACTTTATAAATGCATTTGTTACTGTCCTAAGAATCATGTTTTCAAAAGCAGTGACAAGTTACATCCTTAGGTAGAGTGACATGTAAAAAGGATAACACTAGATGGCAACATACACGTTCTTTTGTCTGAGTTTGATTTATACCTTTAAGAGAATTATTTGTATTAAAACAGAGGACATTAATGGTTAATAATGGCAGAGAGAGAATTACCCATTAGTGGAGATGTCCCTGAATTGCAGGAAGAACAATTTCTTAGGACCTTCACGGAAAAATTGAATGTCTCCAAGAAGATGTAAAAGAGCTGCTCTCTTTGTATCTCAGTCAAGCAAAGATCAGCAAAACGTTAAAGCAAAAAGACTTCAAAGGACCAAAAGTGGAAACTTTTTCTAAGTAGTAAGCATTTTCTTTCTGGTCATTAATGTAAACATTGTTTAAGAGCAGCTACTCTTCGTAGGCTCTGAACAACATAGTTCTAAGATCAGGTTTACCAGTCTAGAAGGGACCCGTATGTCATGATGGTGGTCTTCTGTAGGCATAAATGTAAGGGAAGTGTCCCTGCCCTGCCCTGCCCTGACTGCTACACTAAAGAGCTGGGATGGGCTGTCGTGGTTTAGGGACTGAAATCCAGATATATTGCATAAGTCGTGCAGGTGTTAGTAGAGCCACTGGGATAATCTCGTGCGGGAAACTGTTCTGGATGCAGATGGGGCTGGGTTGTAGTGAAAAAGAAAGCATGATACTGCATTTGAACATGCAAGTGCATGTCACCCACATGATAATTGCCACAAATTTGTTTCTTTCAGATTTTATACTCAGTTTATTTCTTCTTTACATTAATTTTGTAAAGTTCCTGCATAATTTAATAAGCACTGGAAGTTTAACTCTTCCTCTATCTGAATTTGTACTTTGGGTTTCAGTTATCTGAATTTGAAGTCTTTCAAGAAACACTATCTGTGTAGATACTCTGAAGGCAGTTTGGAGGTTGTTTTGGTTTTGGTGTGGTTTTTTTGTTTGTGGATTTTTTTTTTTTTTTTTAATTTGCCATAGTGTTTCATTATTGGTACTATTTTGTCTGGTGAAGTATATGTTTTGAGTTAAATTTTGCAAGACTACATCTCATCTCGTCTGAGTTGCTTTCTTCATTGTAGGAGCAGTTAAAATTTCAGATTCAAAATGTTTTGAGGTTTGAATTAATTTCTCTTAGAGTAGCTATCTTATACTGCTTTTGAGAAGATCAACTGTTAAGATATATTGCTTTAAGGAGCCTAAATGGGCATAACTTCTGATTACTATATTTGGAATGGTGTTTTTGGCTTTTAAAATACAATTGAATCATACAATTTATGTACACCTTTGTGCTATATCAGCAAATTTTACATACAAAATAAACAACTATTACGATACATTATATTATGAAGAGTATCAGTGTATCAAATTGGTGCTTTTTATTTTAATAGCAATAATTGTACTGAATCAACATAATCTTAATTTTGCATTTTGTTTGAATAACCAAACATAGTTTCATTGTTGATATAGTTTTTAAAACTTAAAAACAACAGCTCTAACTTGCCTGGCTTTATTTTCAAGTGATTGTAATATGTAGTAAATGTGGCTAATTCAATGACATGTTTTATACTACAAAGAGTAAAACAGGCTGCAGAGCCAGCACCCTTTAATATACTCTGCATAAATGTAAACTGCTTTTCTATGTTTTAAAGACCTTAGTAGTTCAAAAAATATTACCAATTTTATTTGTGGAGAATACAGGTAGAAACAGTAAGAGATTTAGAGCTGCAGTGAACTTAAAGCATGCCTCTCAGTGATATGTCTCTGTGTGTGTTTCTAGAAATATATGAGAATAACAGATCTTCATTGTTTTTCAGATGTCAAATTTAAATTTCTATCCCGTTCTGCATGTGAATGGCATTATGATGCTTGTACAAGCCCTTGTTTCAAGACATGCAGGGACCCTTTGGGAAAAAACTGTCAGGCAGTGCCAAAGTAAGTATCTGTATTTTTATGGAAAAGTATGTAATTTGGGTAATATACTTATGCAGCATAATAAGAATATGAGGGACCAGATGTACGTTTAGTATAGCAGGACTGTGTTCTTATATAAGGAGGTAAGTGAAGGAGAAAAGAAATGGAATAAAACCTGCTGTGGCGCCTACGTGAAAGTGACGTTTCAGTTGTTAGGTAAGTATTGTCGGATTCTGGAATGACTAGTATATTTGTAACTTTCAAGCTGGGGGGGTATTATAGAGTATTATTAAAGAGAGGTGATTACAAGTTTGTTTCAAATAGTTGTGCCCCTACTTCTTCCTTATGCCATTGCAACAGCCATATCTGTCCTTGCCTTTTCCTCCCAGTTGGAATTTGTGCTGAGTCTGGTAAAACTGGCATTTGGATTTTGGTGTGTAAAAATATTTGGCATTTCTTAAGCAACAGCATTCAGTATTGAACCTGTGATGGTTCATTTCAAAGGCTGATTATCACAGAGTTCATGCTTTAGCTTAAATCTGAGTGAAAATGGAAGCCATGGCAATGGCATCTTGAAGGAGTACACTGAGGTCATGAGATTTAGATAGAACAAGACTGTCTACTTAAAAACACTTTATAGATAAGTTCTGTTTTCCTAAAATTAAATGCTTGATCCAGAACATACTGTTCAACTAGTAAATACTAATTGTTTTTCTTTTAGAGTGGAAGGATGCATCCCTGCCTGTCCTCTCAATATGTTGCTGGATGAAACCACTCAAAGATGCGTGTATTTTGAAGACTGTATGTTTGAAAAATTATATATATTATGTATGATACTTACCTTATTAATTTCTTAGGTCTTTAGTCAAATTTTCAAATATTGGTGCTTAAATTTGTGTGACTATGACCTTAGTTATATGAATCTTGAGCTCACTAAACATACATTTTAGTTAAAATAATTTCACTCTCAAAAATCTGAGAAAAATTTTAAACTAAGAAAGAAGTTCTTTCTTCATAAAATATTTCAGTAACATTAGATGTGGAGCAAATGATTTAATGAATTTATTTTTTAATTTGCCTACAAATTTTAGAAGTTTAAAGACAATTGAAAAGATCAGAGTTATATGAGTTAACATAACTTCCTTCTAGCTCTGCTAGCTTCATGAGTATAATTATTCATACATTTCAGACAACTATTTACTTGTGTCTGATTTCAGGCATTGAACCTGCAGATGATAGTCCGCCTTTGCCACCCAGCATTCGAACACCAGCAGTTTCACACATAACATCAAGTACAAGTTTGGCAGTGATCAGTGAAGTGGTAACTTCATTTCCTGTACCTGAAGCAAAGGACGTGGAAACAACACTTGCTTCAAAATTGCAACTCACTGCAACTACAGGGAAAACTGAATTTTCAGTTGTTACATCTAATACAACACTTCCAACCATAGCTTTATCATCAAATATTCCTTCGCAGTCAACAGAAATTACATCTGGGAGAAGCACTACAGCAGTGTCCGGGACAACAAAATCTAATGTAAGCTTGTCTGCTCCTGTTGACATTTTTCCACTGTTTCCATCTACTGTCAGTTCAGAAACTTCCACAAAGATACAACTGATCAGTAGTGGTTCCACTAAACTATTGAGGGCTACAGCACCTCAGACAGTAACTGCTACACATGCAGTGACTACAAGCACAGAATCAGAAAGCAAACCAACTTCTACTTTTATTTTTACTGGGACACCACGTGTACTTAGAACAACAGAAATGCCAGTCAAAACTAAAATAATGGAAATATCAGAAATAGCCACAAGAACACTTCCCACAAAAGAAGCACAAGTAAAACCAGAAGGACTTACAACATTTACACCCAGTTCATTTGAATCAGTAACAGAAAAAACTACTGCTTATTTGTCTCAGTTTTCCTCATCACCACCTCTGGGCATGCCTTCATATACACCACCTGAAGTTCCTGTTAGGTTTACTGAAGGAACAAAAATAAGCATAGGACAGTCTTTTACCACAGTAGCTAATGCTACAGTAACATCATTTTCTCCTGTGATCACCACTTTGTCTTTGTTAAAACCAGTGTCTTCAGCAACAACAAAAGCAGGAATTGTTTTAACTGAACAAAGCATGAAGACTACGTTCTCACCAACATACACGCCACCTATTTCATTAGGAAAGACAATTACAGAACTTCCTGTTGAAATGGTTCAACACCTGACTGGTACGGCAGAGGTACCTTTCACTACAACTCTAGGTCCAAAGACAACAACTCTGCAAACTCAAGAGGGATCATCAGAAACAACTTCGTTATCATTTGCAACTCATAAAAAGGAAACTCCCAAAACAATATTTCGTGTGGAGCATACATCAAGTTCCTATTTCCCTCTATATTCGCTACATCCTAGTTCTACAACTGAAAAATCCATCACTCTTTCTACAAAAAGACCTTCAGTGTCTGTTCCTACTCCTGCTTCTCCAGCTTCAGGTGAATTAAAAAAAACATTCAAAACTGTTTCAACTACAGGGTATCCCTCATACATAGTTCTAAACACAACAGAGTTCCTGACTACATTATACACTAAATATCCTGTTGTGGCTGAGACTATCAGAGTGACACCTTTGTCTGTTGACGTAACATCCAAAATAACATCCCCTTTTGAATTAGCAGCCAAGTCAACTTTGTCTTCTGGAAAAACATCTACCAAATACAAATCACCTCGGGTTTCAAGTACAATGAAGACAAGCACTTCAGCATATTCAGGTAGTGTTACCACATCAGTGATGAAAACCTCTATCTCATTCAAAGAAACCACCACAGTTCCTTTCGTAGCTACAGAAAGAGAGTCAGCTCAAAGAACGTCTGTCACTGGATCTCCATTTACTTTCCTTAGTGCAACTGAAACCACATTGTTGACAACACAGCCTGATAAATCACAAGTGGAAAGAATTACTAGCATCTCTACTAGAATGCCATCTGCTTTTCCTTCTTCACCATCAAGTTCTCTAATCTCTTTAAATATTTCTCTTCCTTCACTACCCTCATATGGAAAAGAAGCATCACTGACAGCTCTCAGTCCTGTGCATACACCCCGTGAAATGATCTCTTTATATCCAAAAACAACTATAGCAAAACCTATGTTACCAACAGAAAAGACCTCTGCAGTCCTGACTTTCTCTACTTTATCCACTATAACAGAACAATCAAGTACAACAACAACAGTATCACATGACAAATCACCAGGCAAAGCCATTTTAAATATCACTTATGCCACATTCTCCCCATCCTCTGAATTCAGCAGTCAGCTCATAACAACAAAAAAAGTAATGACAGCCAAAGAAAAATCGACTCTTCCCGCTTCTGTTGTACTTCCGGTAACAAAGTCTTACGCTTTCTCCACCTCTCAGTATCTAGCAGATAAATCGGTTTCTTCACCTTCTTTAACACAAATGATACCAGAAGTGACAACACCACCAAAATATCCAGTAGTTTCTACAGCATTGAAATCTACAGTCCAAAGTATAACAGATACAGTGAAACTTCCAGCACCTACAGCTCAGCCATCCTTTCCTCCATCTTCAGTAGGCCCCTTCTCTTGGCAGACATCTTCAGGAGATAAACTTTCAGTACAGACCACAAAGACCGTGGCTATACCACATTTTTCTACTCAGAAAGCTATGGAACTTGGTCGTCAGACTTCTGAGCCTTCATTGACAAGCCAAAGCAGTACCCCAATTTACCAGTATCCTGTAGAAACTCTAACAAAATCCACCGGTCAGCCACAACATGTCTTTAGCACAACTGAAGCTACAGTAGAATTGACTTCCTCATACCCCTTAATCACCTCACTACCTGTATATTCAAGTATATTACCTATGTCAGTAGGTCCTACAAAAGTTATTTTACCAACTGAAAAAGAATTGCATTTAACTGATTCAGTCACGCAGCCATATGTATCAGGAACAACTTCTGTTTTGCAGTCTACAGTCCCAACTAGAACAACAGCTGACTTGATTTTTGGCACCAGAATTCGCCCTTCCTCACCGGAAGTGCTTGCAGCTTCCTCTTCTTTAGCAACGATTAAAAAAGAAGTATTTCCTTCATTTTCCACACAAAAGGCAGGTACTGGTCTAAAATTCACATGGCAGGCCTTGTTTACTGAATCACTTGAATCAAGTCAAACTCTTGAAACAACTACAGCTTCACCAGAACCTGAGTCAACCCCTTCATCAGTTTTGTTACCAGAAACAACAGAAATTCCCGTCATGATGGGGAGTGTGCCATCCACATCAGTGGGCAAAAGTGGTACAGAGAAAACTGTGGTATTGCCTAAGCAAGTCACACTTTCAACCACCGCCTACAGTTCCACATTTCTAGCAAGTACAATGTTGTCAGCTACGTCCCGTTCATCAGCTGCAGCTTCAGCCTCTTCAATGATAAGCAGTACTGGGCAAAACATTAGTGTTATTTCAGCAGCTTCAGACAAAGCAGAAGCAGTAACAGGATCCATCACAAGCTCTGTGAAGCCCACCTATTTTTCTGTTACTTCAGAAGCAAAAGGAGCCATGCCCCTCGATACAGTAAAATCTGAAGAGCCAGAATTAACAACAGAAGTCCAAGCCATCCATACTCAAGGTGCTACCGTTACCCCAGAAACACCTCAGACATTTTACTCTCCATATTTTACAAACACAACTGCAGTTCCTTCTAATGTAAGTGTGTCAGTACTGCCCACTGTACGTTCATCCTCTGAACCAAAACCTTTTTCTTCTATAGCTGCGTCATTGGTCAGTACTACTCAAACTTCAAAACTTGAAATGTCATCTGAGGTGCAGACGCCTTCTCTGAGTTCACTGCTAACGATATCTGACCATTCAAATGACACAAGATCTCCATCAGTTTCCTCATTTGCCTATTTATCTACCAAACCACTTTATGGCTTGACTACATTTTCTGGTGGACTGGCAACAGCTGAAGCCGTGTCAGGAGTCACAGCATCAGCTTTTATGCTGCCTAGAGAAACAGCAACTCTTCAAACTTGTACAGTGAGTAACTATAAATATTTATCTATATGGTTTTGAATATGTCTTGGTTACTTTTACACACTGATAAAAAAAAAAGTGAGCCATACTTTGATCTCTAGGATTTAAAGTATTTGTATCAAACAGGGAGCCCTATTATTTTCTCAATTATATCTGTAACTTTGGATTATTTCATTGCGCATAATGGTTTTTGTAAGTGCTATAATACACTGTGTTTTGGGTGTCAGTTTCCTGAGTGTGACTGTTACAGGAATGTTTTCTGGCAAAATATGGTGCTTCATATTGTTCAATGGCAGTTTTCTGTCATGTTGCCCTCCTTAAGTATGTCTTTCCAGGGATCCCTGTTGTTATTCCTACTTGTGCCCTTCCATGCTTTTCCTTCTCAACTTCTTTTAATGTAAAGTTAAAAATTCCGTAATGCTGTTCTCCACTTTACAACAGGACAGCAGTTTTACACTGTCCTCAGAGTGGCTGGGTTTTCAAAAGTGCTCTTCACTTGTAGCTTCCATCAGTGTCATGGGGATTCATAAGTATTCTGTATCTGAAGAATGTGACCCCTTTTTTGAGCAAATACTCTGCAATATTGTGATACTAGCTCGGTAAGAATGGTAACCTGTGTCTTTTATTAAATATGCCTTAGCCAATCACAGAGAATGAGTGCATAAAACACATTTGCTTGGATGGACAACTGATCCAAGTTAATAAGTCGCAGAACTGCCCATACAATGCAACTCAACCCAGCTGTGGAGTTTTAGGATTTGCTACTCAAATGAATGGTGACAAATGCTGCCCAAAGTGGGAATGTGCATGTAAGTTTTAATTATGCAGTACTTTTGAAGTGAATTTAGGTAACATTTTAATGCATGTGTAAGAAGGCTAAGAACTGACACTTCTATACCATGGCACAGAAATAGAAGATGCATACTGTAAGGCTTACTCATTGTCTAATGCAATTCATAATTCTAGTTCTACATCCAGGGAAATTAAATCAAAATGCTCCTTTAATGGAGGATATTCCTTTACCCAGCTTAAGGTATCTTAAGTGGACATGTCTAGGTCTAACTTAGACCCATCTTGTCTTCTGTCTAATCAGAGGACACCTACTCAATATAGTCAAGGGACTTTTTGGTTCATCTTATATCTACTTCAGGATGAGAAGATTCCCTGGACTCCGTTAACAGTTTGGGGACTGTGGAAGCATAGCTTTACTGTAGTCACTCCCATCAATTACCTAGAATTGGGCAGGAAGAATCCAAACCTTAAACAAAATTCAATTTAGTCCGTAATAGCAAAGAAAGGATGCAGAGATAAGCAATTCAAATTTCTGCTTATGCTCTAGAGTTTGAAATAACTAGGAGTAGAACTCCAAGCCCTTTGAAACACAAAAGCTTTAGCAATAAGACTGGGAAGAAGGAAAATTTCCACATGAGCTCTCACCTTAGGAACAAGACTAGAAGGGAACTAAGGATCCGGCATGATCCATTGTCATTCATGGTTTTTGCTAGTTTGGGGTTTGAAAAATTACAAACCTTTGCTGGCAAGAACTGTAAGAAAATAACTGATTGCAGAGGCCTGCAGGTTGTCCCACTAAAATATTCAGAATTTGACTCTGCTGTCCATTTACAGAGGCACAACAGTATCAAATATAGCTTAAAATATATGCTGCATACATGAAACTCTAGTAAGCTAGTTAATCTTATAAAATGTATTGTTTTATCTTCACATTTTGTAATATTTACAGAATTCTAAAATAAGTTAGAAAAAACATTTAATTTATTTTTCTTAGGTCGTTGCACAATTTTCTCTGATCTGAGCATTGTAACCTATGATGGAAAGCACTTGGCTTTATTCAAAGAAGCATCCTACGTTGTTAGTCAAACTCGAGATGAAACTATAACCATCCACGTCCTTGACTGTAGAATGGTAACTAACATTTATCAGCTGGTAACTAACATTTATCAATGGTGTTCATTACTGCTAATAAGATGTATCTTAAAAGAAAGGGCATAGTAATACTACATAGTTGTGGTTAATTATTCACTTCTGTGAAATATCTATGAATTGTACTTGCACTTTACAACACTTAAGAATTGTGTAGCACTTTATCACCTGACTGTATATGCATAGTTCCTTCTGAAACAGCTGCAAGGTGAGAGGTAGGTCCATGTTATCTGATTATATGGTAAAATAGACAAGGTGGTGAGAGATTAAGTGGATATACATTTATTAGTCACTTCTGTGAATGCTATCAGATAAGTACCACCATAGTGTACCAGTGTACCAGTTGTGTATTTCAGTGCATGATTTTTACCTATGTTCATGTGGAGAAGTTTGCACTGGAAACATCAGTATTCAGAGCCATAAAAGACTGTAGGACTGTCAGACTAAATTAGACCACCCTGTGCATTCCAAGTCTCTGACAGGGTCAAATACTTGTTTCAGAGAGGGAAGAGAGAAACTCTAATGGGTATCCTGCCTAATGGGTAGCGTAGATTGGCTTTGTGTCATGAAGCGTTAATTTCTCATGAGCCTTTACAAAACTCTTTAAACTACAGTCTCTTCTGTGACAGCTAGGTAATTTTGATGTCCATATAAATGTCCATCACAAAGTTTGGTGCCAAATAATACCTTGTGGAGGTTAATTCCAGAAGCTCAATATGATTATATGAAAAATGAGATCTGTTTATGACTTTCAGATTCGTTTTTCTGTTGTATTCAGTGTTTTCTGTTTTGTTCAGCACCTTGTAGCTTGGAAAGTATGCATGTATTTCTGATCCATTACTTCTGGACTGTTCATATATCGTATAGATTCATCATTCCCAGCCTCGTTCTTGCTCACCTTCAGATATGTAGTTCATATTTTTTGGTGTCCAAACAGCTAGTCTGCCATATTTTTTTCCTCAAAACCTTTTTTTTCTGTTGTAATTTCAAGATCGGGTGATACAACACAGTTGCTAAACACAATGGAATAATAATATTTTGTTTGTTTATTTTGCAAGAATGCTATCCAGATGAACTTTGTAGTCCAGACTTGAAACAACAGTCAGCAGCAGTTTTCTTCTCTTAAAAATATACCCCCCCAAAAATACTTAACGTTGCAGTACCTAAAAACAATAAGCAGCTAATGTATAAAGATTTTGCACATTATAACTATGGTTGATGTATTTTTGCTTTCTCCACAGAGTAATTCAAATTCAACTTCTTTGTGCCTGGCAATGTTGAATTTAACCTATGTATCAAACCAAATTGTTATCAATCGTTTAAGTAGAAAAGTAAGTATTTTGAGGGTTTGCTTTTCTTTGCCATTTAGATACATCTTCTGTAATCAACTGCCTCCTCATGTAGATACTGAAGGTTAGAGTAGGACACAATAGGTAATATAATTCATGGTTCTGACTTTGTAATTTAGTCAACTGCTTGTAAATTCGAAGAGTCAAACTGTGATACAAGGACAGTTAATGAGATAAGTCACAGAGCAAGGCACATAAACTGTTAGTCTCTTCAGTACCTATATGATCTTTGTGGAGGTGAGCCTGACTTCTTTTGAAATTAGTTATGAGAGATTCCTAAGCTGTCGAGAATCTGGCCTTAGTTCTTCTACCTACAGCACTTGGTACCTGACATTTAACCTCTTTTCTGTGTGTATTTTAGATAACAGTAAATTCAAGATTTGCTTGGCCTACTGTTAGAAAATATGGGTACAAAGTCGAGGATTCGGGCTTCAAGTATGCAGTTGAGACCCCAACAAAAATCAGAATTCAGTGGTTTCACAACACAGGCGTGATGATTATTGAATTTAATAGTACCAGAGAACCAAAAGCTTTGGGACTATGTGGTAAGTATACAGTAGTGCAAGAACTAAAGACATTTAGATGCTTTGCTAGGGAAGCACATTTTCCTAATTATATAAACTATCTTTTGCAGGATCTGGCCCAAAAGAGTTATTGCAGATCATTGCAAAATTTAAGATACTATTAAAATTAAATTATTATTAATTTTGTTAATTGTTGAAATTATGTTTGATACCTATCCACGTAATCACTTTTTACCCATAGTGTTGCTTCTGACTGTAACATGATTGAATCACAGGCATGATTGCTGTAACCAAACCCAAATAAGTAAGTCAGGCATAAATTTGTAATATCAAATAAGGTCATTTACAGATTTAGTGTTTGATATCCATCTGATAGGAAGCAATATGTGCTATTTTCAGTTTCTAAAGGTCAGAATTCACAGGAAATGTTAACTTGAGAGAACTAATCTTAGTTTATCTGTTGCAGAAAATAGTTCAGAGGGAATTTCTTAATAGTAACAGGTTAAATAACCATAACTTTGCACTCTGTTAGGTCTGCTCAATAGTTTCACATAGTTTCTTTCTAAAAAACATAGCCTTGAATAAGCTGTTGGTGCTATAGCTTTCGCAAGCATGTATTTGTTGATGTAAATCCCTACTGTGACACCTGAATCTGTAAATTTATCTGCTGTAAATTGGAGCTGGAAACCAGGGTTACAGAGTTCATATAATTACAGTGGATATCTTTCCAGTTTCAGAAAGGGCAAATGCCTGTAGCTCAGTATCAAATACCAGTGATAGCTCAGTCCAGTTCCAAGTCCTGCAGACAGTAATGTGCTTCTTGCAGAAGAAGAGAGTTTGAATTTACTGCCATTTTGAAATTGGATTATTATCTGTAATTTGCCCTAACTTTTGTTTTCAACATCATTCTTGCTCTGTTTGGCTAATTGTTATTGTAATTAGATCAAACAGAAACAAGAAAGTAAAGACTGTATTTTTTAGTAAGCCTGATTATTTTACTAAGCCTGACTCAAGTTACCCTGAAAGTCTCTTTTGCTTTTACCTGTTCGATTACTGTGATAGGGAGAACTGGGAACATTACGCTCCTGGTTTACAAGGCACTTTAACTAGATGACAACACATTTCTGTGGATGGTGTTCCAAGTACAACTTCTTCAGAGAATGTGTTGTATTTTTCTGGTATTCATATCTGATTGGGATTCTCTGCATAGATCTGCCTGCACAGTGCTGTCTGGTGTGACTTACCAGAGCCTGCTTTAAATGAGCTGGTTGTACTGCTGCATCTTTTCAGGATAAATTAGTCTACCCTGATCTCCTGTGCTTTCTGTGTTAGTCTGCTTCTTGTATTTGAGCTTTCTCAGATGTCTTTTGGCTGAACTGCAGTATTGGTAGATCTGGATTTCTCAGCTTCATGGAAATGATAAAACTGAAGGCACCATTATGGTTTTGTAGCAGCAAGCATCCCTCGGAAGGATCTGTGTCAGCAACAACAGTGTCTTTTACAGTGGAAAGATCAGGCAAATGTGGCAACTGGTGAAGAGCTGGTGTGGGAGATGAGGGATGTGGGAAGGGAACATGGACATCTCTATAGCAAAACTGGTGGCAGAGAGTGCAAGCGTGTCAGTTTTAGCTGCAACCAGATCCTGCCAAACCAAATGTGAAGTCTTAGTTTTGCTGTGTTAAGTCTCCCTGTCAATGTATAAGAGAAGTGGTGGAAAAAGATGTCCCAGACACAATAGCAATCCTTTTAAGTCTCTCAGAACCATCAAGCACTTCCTATTTGTGTTGCATAGATTCACAACTTCAAGAAGTTCAACCAGAAACATTTTTGGTCGAATAATGGTTACAGTTTCAAAAGCTGTTTTACTCTCTGAATGCCTGTTGCTGTATCACTGATTGTCAATGGCTTGCTCATGTCATCAAGAATTGGTGAAAAATGGTAAAACAGACCAGTTCTCTAGAAAGGGTTAAATCCACAAATATTTTTTGAACATATAAAGATTCAGAACTGCTATGCAGGTTTGCGGAGACGTCAGAAGAAAGCATTCCAGAAGTCTGATACAAAAGTCTCAGAAATTGTGATTAGGAAGAAAGAATGGGGGACTGATCCATCATTCTGCTTTTTTGTACCTGCTGGCTCTTAAAGGACCTTCCAGAGGAGACTGCTGTAATACATGGATGTTCTGTGCTGACCAAAGTTACTCTCCATGTGTTACATTGCTTCCTTTGCCCCAAAGTATTTCAAAATTGCCAACTACCTTAGCTTAAACAGAAACAAAATGTGATGCTGCCTTCTGAGAAGTGCATACAGAAAAGTTTGATTTTTTTTCCTGCTGAGGGGTAATATAAGTATACCTGGAAGTGCCAAAGGCTGCACTTTTCTGGTAGCTCTTAAGCCAGTAGATGCTTAAGACTGCTCAGAAGCATAAGTAGAATAGTACAGTATTTCTGAAGTACAGTATCAGATAAGCATCTTGGCATTTTATGGGAGTTCCCTTTTCTGATAACATTTACAGTTTTCTTTTGTTGCTATACATGGAGGTGCTTTGTAACCTTTTTGAAAATACATTTTTGTTTAGTGCTTTTGCAACAGAGGAGTGAAGCTTGTGTGCCATAGGTGGGCTCTCTGAACAGCTTTTTGATATGCAATAGATTCTCTTTCACCCATCTTAATTCATAGATGGATCTTTACTTTTGCTTTGCTTAATTTGTCTGAATTTTGTGTGTTTTGATCCTGTCAGAGACTTTCCACATCTCTTGTGGGTTGTGATACTGTCATGTTGTATGAGTTTTTTAAAAGCTGTTTACTTGTTTGAATATGCCACCTCAAACATACTTCAGAATGAACCATGCAGTGTTGACCCACTTTTTTCTTCTGGTAATACACAGGTTTTTGTGACAGAAGCTTGGAAAATGACCTGATGCTACCCAACAGGACAGTTTTAAGCAAAAGTGATGCTCCATTGACTTTTATAGACAGCTGGCAAGTACCAGACACGTTAAAGTATGTTGGAGAAGACAGGCATCAGGAAACTAATTGCTCAGTCATGGACTGCTCAGAGTGCTTAAGACTAGTGTTGAACCAGACCTTCAGCAGCTGTCATCCTTATGTATGTTAACTATTTTGAAAGCTTACATTTTGAGAGATGCAGTTCTGGTATAACTTTGTATACTTGATAGTTTCATTAATGTGAAACTACATGTTAACCACATCTGTGGAATGAGATAGATACTTTTTTGTATCTACAGTTGCAAGGTAAAAATAATTGAAGAGTGTGCCAGCTGGGTAGGAGAGTTGCAATAAGCAACTAACACTTTCAGAATTCATAATATATCTCTGTTAGTTTTGGCAATACCATCTGATTTATAAATCAGTCCAGCTAATTCAACTGTATCAATATGATGTAGAGCAAAGTACAATAAAATGGTTTTAAGATTTAATTAATCCTTAAGTGTTCAGTAATTTAACAAGTTCCAAATTGCAATGGGTAATCTGAGAGCCTGCATTCTCAAAGGCTCTAGAGACAAGGAGTTGAGCTTAGAGAGATGAGAGGGTAGAACAGACCATTTAAAGCAAACCTAAAGCAAATAACAAACTCACAGTATGCAAATAAAGTATGTATTTGTGGTCATATGAGTATGTTTACCATTTTACCATTTGTATATTGTTAAGTTTGATGAAGAGGAGGCCAAAACCAGACAAAAACATAGAGGTAAGGAAGAACATGGAACAATGATTAATTATGCCCTCTATTGGAAAAACTCTATTAGCTCTTGCCTTGGCTCTCATACGAGATGAAACTGAGGAATATAAGGATGTCTTGTATTTTTTCAACATTCAGGAAGCCTTACTTTTAAATGCTAGCAGAGTCTCTTTGTACACCAGTGAAGGCTGGTGGCTTCTTGCTTACTGTGAACCAAGAACTTTTGGCTTGTTTGTAGCTGATATTTAAAAAGGTCAATCTTTTTCCTTACCTAGCAGGGTCTCTATGAAGCTGCAATATTTTTTGTTTTTTCTTTATTAGGTTCCACCTGAGCTATTCTGTAATATATGGGCTCAAGACACTGAGTACATTCGAAATCCATGCATTTCGCTAGCTGCCTATGTGGCAATGTGCAACAAATTCAATATTTGTATAGAATGGAGGAGCTCCAATTACTGCCGTAAGTATTGTGCATGTATGTGTACCTCTAGTGTTCAGAGAGACAAAATTTGCCTAATGTAAGTGTTACTGTAAGTTGAAAATATCAATGCTCCTTGAGTCTTCATGTACTTTGGAAGTCATTGAGATAATAAATTCAGCATTTTTTTATGATACAACTCAAAGCAGTGTGCAAAAGGAATCAGGATCATTATAGCCATTTCACAGATGGAAAAGGTAAGCTAAAGAACCTTGCTCAGAAGTCTACCTCTGGCTTATAATGTACTTAACTGTAGAAGTCAAATCTTCTCACTTGCGATGTAGTGTTCATTTCTCTTAGCCACTTTCCACTGATAAAAGCAAAACACAACAGAATTGGTCGTGGAAAGAAGGAAGCCACAGAAGGTTCTGTGGTACTTTGAAATGGTGATGTCTGCTTGACGCTGCTCCAGAAAGCTGTGTCTTCGGAGAAAGGATTAGAGAAATGAAACACCTTTGAGATTAGGTGGAAGGTAAGGATTAAAATCTGAGAGCTAGAGTATCCTGGCAGAAGACATCTCCTGTAGCAACATACTAAAATGTGAGGCCAAATGGGATCTATAGTTGTCAGTAAATAGAAAATTTGCATTACAGGATCTCTTTATGCTGTCAGTGATCACCTAGGGAAAGCCCTATGCGGTGATAACATAGGGAAGTCTGTGGTTTCAGTGCTTGAAAAGGGAAAGACTTATTGATGAAACATGATCCCCCAAAATAAGAGAACTAACTGTACATGGAAATCATAAGTGATGTCTTTTTTTAAAGTGATTTAAGGTGGGTACGTGCATACAGACTTCATGAAGGCATGTCATAATGCCCTGCAAATAGTAATCATGGAGTCTAAAACTTAAAGACAGTCAGGTTGTTGGTTTTTTTTTTTTAAATCTTCAGTTTGTATGAATTTTACTAGCAAATAGCTGTTTAAAAAGAGATCTTACAAAATATATCTGTAAATATAGTTATGTATTCCATCCATCTTGAAGGAACACATCACTCTCTTATTTTTGTACCACAGTGACCTCTGGTGGTACATGCCTAGCAAGGAAGAACCATGAAGTTGCATCTGGATTTTGTGGTCACTAAGTGTTGATATGCTGTAGACTGATTTTTAGAAGCCTCAGTTCCTCTATTTACAGGACTCTAATAGCTATTTCCTGTGGGGCATTATGGCCATTTTTTTTTTTAGTAGTGAGGAGCTGAATAAAATCAACCTCCTGTCCCAGTTAATCTTTAAAGTCTTAAACTGGAACCTTCTTCATTTTTGAGCACAGTCCCTTTGTGAAATGGACTTCATCTCATTACCATGATTCCAGATGGTGTTGCTGTATGATTTAGGTATCATTACATGATGAGGATCATATATTTTGGTAGTTCCCAGAATCACACTGCTGGCTTTTGTAGTCATTCTCTGTTTGCCATATTTATGCAGCTTTAATCACTGTTTTGAACCAATGAAAGATCATGTTAAGTTTTCAACAGCAAAAGTTAAGTCAAAATGAGATGCTTTTTTGGTCTATTCCTGCATGCACCCATAACATGCCAATGAATTTACATTAGTAGTATAAAGAATGTTAAATTTAACTGTGTTCATTGACTTAAAAATAACACGCATACAAGAGAGTAATGAATGTGGATAGGTATTAAATATAGTAATGAGTTCATCGCATTCTTTATTATTCCATGTAAAACAATGGTGAATTTGCCTCTACATATATACTTTTGTAATTTACAAAGCTTTGACCTTCAGTAATCATTGCATTTTCTTTAGCTACTGCAAAGTATTCAGAATTATTCAGAACACTGTATTACTAATCTGCGTAGTATTTGCAAATGTTTTTGAAGTTTAAATTACTTGATGTCAACACTGTCGCATGGTTTGGTGTATCTACTGCCAAAATGCAAACCAAAGCCTGATGAAAACGTTACTGCAAGAAGAAGAGTCCTTCTTGTAAGGAGGTAAAAGGTAAACGTGCTCGCAACTTCCTTTTGTTAGAATTTGTCATGTAGAAGGTAACTGGTCTATATCGGTGTTTTAGGTTGATAGATCCTACTGAGTTGGCAAGCACAGGAACTTGACAAGAAGACAATGATGTCTTCTCTTAGATACTGCCTCATTTGATTACAACTTCAGAATGAGTGATATGTTTATTTCTGTCCTAGCCTTCCCTTGCTCTGAAAACTTCTCCTATCAGGCTTGTATAGCTGCCTGTGAGGTTGCAGATAGTTGTCAGAATAACGAGGTTGCTTCTCTGGACTCAGACTCCTGCTCAGTATTGACAGAAGGCTGCGTCTGTGCTGGAGGGACCATCCTTCACCGAGCTCACACTGCTGTCTGTATTCCTGAAGAAAAATGTGGTACGTTTGGAAGTGATTTTCTTCTTTATTATCTGCAAGTTGGTGGTCAGATACTTCATTAGTAATGAGTCAAGTCCTGGCCTGATGTGTGGGTTCTGCATATGTCATTCGATTGAGGACTCTAGGTATTCAGTAAACATTAACTGTACAGGTGAGCAAAAAGGGAATGTCCTCGTGACATACAGTTTTGCTCACCTTCTCTCAGCTGGAGGATGCTCTTCAAAATGGAAGCTTTTGCTTATGTTTATGCATTCTGGTATTCTAAGTGTATTAGTCTTGGCCTCCTTTTCACCTAGCCCTTTGCCAAGGGGTCCAACCTATTGATACTAAGTGGTATTCAAAAGACATACAGCAACAGCTAATTACACACTTTGAATGATACATGTATATGTCCTATGTTCTTTCTGCCAGCATTGATATTTATTTTCATTACAATTCTGCCTGAGCACACCAAAGTGTGGACTGATACTTAACACTAACACCACAAACCTGAAAGATGCAGTTTATTATAAATCAGATTACATAAAGCACTGTAAATTAATAATAGTTTTGCCCTGTGTGAAATACAAAAGTAACTTCTTTTCAGATCACTGCTTTAAAAACAAAGGATTGGATTGGGATTTTAAGTGACTAGCCTTGCAGTAGAGACACAAAAAAAAGTGGAGGCCCTGATCCTCAGGAGGGTATTGAGTGTCTTGCTTTCCCATGCAAACTCGGTCTCAGACTGTCTTCTCTTTCACTTTTTTGTGGGGTGATGGGGATAGGTGATGCCTTTGAAACTCTGGGATTTTTATACTTCATAGTTCCACACCCACTGTGGAAGAAAATGGTGGTCAAAATTTGAAGTAAAAATGAATTACTTCCATTTCCTATTGTCCTGATCTAGCTTGTACAGACAGCTCAGGAGCACCTCATGCAGTAGGTGAGATCTGGAAAACTTCTTTGAGCGGATGCTGTATGCAAAAATGTGTTGACAGTGACACCATTATTCCTGTGGAGTACAACTGCTCAGATATCCACAATTTAGACTGTCAGCGATTTGCAGAAGTGGCCTTGCTTGTTCCTGGTGATCAGACATGTTGTCCTCAGAAGATCTGTAGTAAGTATTCCTTAATGATTATGAATACTGCCCACTGGAATATGCAGCTATCCTTTCTCTGTGGTTTGTTTTCCTGTTACACATCCTACTTTTGCAGTGAATGGAAATTACTTCAGTTTGAATTACAGATTATGTAGAAAACTGTAGAAACTTTGTACTATTTGGCTTAATATCCAGTAGGCTTTGGGGGAGAGGTAGGAGGAGGGGACGAGGCTTATAAGGACTGAAATAGCTCTGTGTTTATTTGGATGTGAATTGTGTTTCTCTCAGCTGTACAGGCTACTGATTTATTTTTAATGTCCAAATACAAATAAATGATATAACTAATTACTAGGGAAAAAGATCAGATTATTTTTTATCTCATTTACAAAGTAAGCAGTAGAAAAGGATATAAAGCCTTTTTTAAAAATCCTTATTTAGCTTAGAAAGTCCATCTTCGAAAAGAAATTGCAAGCAGTTTTCGTGTTTTGACCACCTGGGATGATGTTGCAGTGAGTTTTCCACAGAATTTTTTTTTCTTTTTTTTTTTTTTTTTAAATTCTCACAAGTTAAACTTTGCCTCCATGGAGAGTGTTGGAAATGCCAGACACTTCTGAATGTTGCCTCAGGGTTTTTTCCGAGTTTGTTGTGGTTTTCATATGCATGTTGTTATTTGGAGATTTGGGGTATCAAACTGCAAATACTGCTTGCCACTGCTCTACTCAACTTATAAATGCATAAGATAGTTTAGAAGGGTCTTTTTTCTTTCCCTTTATGTAACAGTTTGTAATCAGAGCCTCTGTGAACCCCTAATCCCTGAGTGTAATGGCTTGGAAAAGCTGGTCACTTACTACAGTGAAGAATCCTGTTGTCCCAACTACGTTTGCGGTAGGTTTCTTTTGAAAAGGTAAAAATGTTCACTCTGTAAAAGACATTCAGTAAACTAAATAGATCAACTTAGAAGCAAAAAGATAGGTAGTGTAGACATCATTGTTAGTACAGCCATTTACAAAATTCTCTTTCATCTAAAAGCTCAGGGTTGGCCTGTGCCTCAGTTTGAGCAGATATAATGATGAAGGAGTCTTCTGTTTAACGATCAGGAGAGAATGTGTCTTTGCTCTCTTGTGATACAAGGTAAAAGTTTTTCTAAAGTGTCTTGTAGTATTTCTCTGCTCTGCACCGCCATTTCTTAGGGATATAGCATAACAAAGGAGGAATGCTGTACTTCGTGTAAAGAAATACATCTGTTGTACTTTTTTCAGAATGTGATCCAGCAAAATGTGAACCAATGGAGCAGATGCCAAGCTGTCAAGATGATCAAACACTAATTGCTGCTCGGGTGGAGAGTACCTGCTGCATTTCCTATATATGTGGTACAGTATCCTGGCTGGTTGAAACTATAAGTATTTTTGCATATGCAACCAAGTCTACTATTATCTTGCCAATTAAGGCTCCTTGTACTTCCTTTAGCTGTCCCAACATAGTAAGTCTTGAAAGTGGTTAAAAAAATGGGCATTAAGTTTACAAAATGTAAGAAATGGCAACAACCATCAAGAGTCACAAAACACCTTTGTGCAACTGAGTAGTATTCTTGGGTCACGTAGAGGAGTGGTGGCGGAGTCTGTGGATGAGGGAGTTGAGGGTTTTTGAGACACTGTCCATGTACAGTGTGTGGACTAGCTGCATCAATATTTTATGTGAAAGAAGACTGAAGTTATATATGCTCTTGCTCCCTATATCCTGTTGTATCAGCTATGGCCCATCTTATTCAATGGTAAGTATCCTATATGAGAATATTACACGAATTTGTTCCGTTCTTTTGGGGTTTGGCAATTAATGATTTAATTCAAGAATAAAATTGCACTTTTGGCATGAGTATAGGAGTTCCTATGTTACCATATGGTTGTTTTCTGTATAATAATGTGATAATGAGGTCCTATTGAATTTACTCTATTTTTGCACATAGACATCTGAATCAAAGGCCGAGTCATCTTGGTTAGCTCTTCCATGTGCAGAAATTTGAGTGTTAATAGGAAACTTGAATTACACTTCTGTTATTTACAGTAATCAGGGGGTCACTTTGATCATGTGATAGCAATGTGCTGTGTTTGGCTCTTCTCATTGTCCATACAGCATCCTTCAGTCTCTTTTTTGATATAATGAGTCTTTGCACTGTACGTATTGAAAAGTACCTATTGTGGTCTTCATATGTGTTCAAGTGGGAGGATAACACTGGGATCACAGGAAATGCCCTTTATTAGGGATCAAAGATCCTATAATTTGGGAAGAGGAGCATTCCTGAATACAGCAGGGTGACTTGGTAGGAGAGAAAATCTAGCAAAATTTTTCATAATAGGAAGGGAGAGAAAATCCTGTTTGTTGTGATCTGACTCACAAACAATGTATTCATTCTTTATAGCAGGGGACAAAGAAAAGGCAAGCTGCACTGAAAATTAGCCTCTTGTATAGGGACTATAAGGGACTGTAACGCAGAGTATCTCTGTTCTCTTTCATATGTGTCTGTGAGAAACTTACAGGCATGTTTCCTAGGCAGTAGTAAAATTTCTTCCTATGCTTTAGATTTAAATAATTGTTTTCTCCAGCATGCGGGGCTTGCTCTGATCAAATACCCAAATGTCAAGAAGGAGAAGTTCTTATCGTGGATGGCAACACTACAGAGAGGTGTTGCCCTACATACCAGTGTAGTAAGTTTGACTTGATTTTGATATTTTAAGTAATAGAGAACATGTCAAATTTTGTAGTGCGGATGTTCAGTGCCAGAAATGGTGGATTAGAGATACAGCTTCCCTTGTGCATATAAGCAAGTTATCATCTGTAGTCCTGAACAAATAATATTTACTTTTAAAATTTCATGTGCCTAAAGCATTATCTGAATATGTGTATCATGGAGACAAATGAGTAATTTCAGGCCCCAAATTCTGGAGATTCAAAACTGTTTTAAAAATTTGCCTAGAGTAGTTGTACTCCATGCTACTATTACCTGGTGGCTAACGATTAAATGTTGATTATTAGTCTTTTCAAGTAAGATGTTTTCTAAAGGTATTTAATATGAATAAGTCATTTCCTATCTCTTGATTCATATTTCCATTCATCAAAATATGACAACCTTGTGTTTATTGGACTTTCTTTTCCTTAATTTTAGTTTGTGAAATACATCGTTGTCCTGAATTCAGATGTATGCTAGGCATGTCTTTGGTGGAGGTATGGAGCCCAGAGAAGTGCTGCCCCTTTCGGACATGTGGTAAAATGACTGATTTTCATTTTAGTTGCCTTAGACAATAATACACTGGCAAGAGCTTTGCCCTCTTGGGTTTAAGTCTGGTTTAAGCCAGCTATACCTTTGTGATGTGCTCATGAACAAATGATATAGAAAAGTCACCTCATGGTACAGAACTTCTTAATCTGCCTGTTTTGTTTTTTCTTGCTTCACAAGGGTGATCGCATACTGTAGAATTGCCTGTCCAAACTGGGTGACTTATCATCTTGAAAATTTTGTAAGAGACACTAAATTATTTATGGCTTTAAAGGGAAAAAAAAAAAGGGTTAGGTTCACAGGTCAGGAATTTGCCAGTTTACAAAGACAGTAGTATATCATACATCTCTCTGTGATGCCTTAAACACAATTCTCCATTGCTTTATATTGATTGTAATGATTGTCATCACTGCAAGGAGGCTAGTGGCTAGAATGATCATCTTTTTTTAACGTGTTCAGGTGGACTGCAGTTGATACAATGCTGTAAATTGTAATAAGTAAAGGTGGTCACAGAAGCTGGTATTGGTTTTCAGGATGGAATAGAAATCAAACATAATTCTGGACTCCACAGATGGGTATATTTAAAAAACCAGCAGAACTTCTTCAGTGTTTACTTGTAAATCTGGAATTTCTATTCTCTCTGATGTTCTGCTTTAAGCAGATGGGATAAAACTTTCTAAACTATTGTTTCTGTAATTGTATTTTGTTTTAGAATGTGCATGCGAAACAATCCCCAGACCTCAGTGCAAACTGGTATGAAATTTATATTCTTTGTCAGTATTCTTTTATTAATTTCTTAATAAATCTATTTATCAGAATCTTATTAATAGTTTTATGAGTGAAATATGAAATGCCATGTCATTCTCTTTTTTAAAGTGTTTCCAAGAAGATAGTTCCATTTTTAAGAAGCCAGTTAAGTTTAAATATCTTGCAGAATAAAACGGCTGTATAGCATTGATATTTCTGGAGTTTTTTATGACCATATCCTGCCCTGAAGTATTTGTAGAGTAGAACTGCTTTCATGCACTCGAGGATAAAATTTTGTTTTTAAATTGTCAGAACTAAATACTTTAAAGCATCAGTGTTTTGTTAATATTATTTGTTATAGTGAATATGTTAACATATATCATGCGCTCAGACCGCTGACTAAGCAGAACTTTTAAACTGTATTTCATTGTGACTTGTTCTGCATTACAAGAATGCTTATTAGCATTGCTAGGTTAGGTTCTCAGTCAGTACTGGGTATGCTTTGATTTTGCTTGTCATTATTTTATACAGAAAATAATGTTGTAATGGGAGTAATTTATAAAAATTACAATTTGGAGTCCTAGGAAGGAATTGAAAATAGTACTCATTTTTTATAGAGGAACTTCAAAATGCTTTGTAAACGAGGTTGTTGTTAGTACTTTCATTTCATAGACGAAGAAACTTGGGCATAAGGAATCAGGACTTGCAGAAACCTGGGAGAAAAATCTTAATATGCATACGTATAAACAATGAAAAGCAAAGTTTAAAAGTATATCTGTGCTATTGTAATACTATGTATGTCCATTAAGTTATTCCATGAAAGAATACACTCCACACTGCATGGAGATTTCTGTACAAAGGCAAGCCATTGCATTTCATTGTTGGCCTGGCTTAGTCTTTTCTATCCTAAATGTCTGCTGTACTGACACCAACAACCATTCCTGTTTTCAGGTGTAAAACAAATTCCCTTTTGGTTATCATTACTAAATTAAATGTCCCTGTGGGTGATGAAAGTGGATTCAAAATAGGTTTCTAGGGGCAAGAAATACTGCTGCTCAAATCCTGAAGGAAAGGTGTTTAAAAGAAAAAGATCATAGAGATAAGAAAACACTGTTGTTTCACTTCTCTTTTTTTCTGCTTTTATGCACTTAGGGGCAGAAACTGCAAATAGATGAACAGTTTCAGAACAGTACAGAAAATATCTGTAACTGTGTTAAGTACAAATGTGGTAAGTCAGAAAAGAATTTAATTCAAATAAATACCCTTTCAAGTGCTAAGGTAAATTAGGAATTATAAATCGGATGTTCACTTTGAACATCAGGAGTTCTGTGCAGGGAAATAGCAGACAGAGTTTTGGGAAAGTTGGGTGGTGTTGACTAAGCAGCCTGCATATTGCTGAGCTGGAGTAAGGACTCCAGCAAGAAACTAAAACACACACTGAATTTCCACATAAAGAAAAGTCCCGCTAACCCATTATGGGACTACTCAGGAGCTGGTAGACATGCTTATGTGCTTTACAAGATCAAGGATAGCATTCAGTACCATGCAGATTCATCTTGGAGCATGCCCAATAGCATCTGAGAAAACTCAGGAAAAAATAATTCCTGTGGGGCACCCAGTTGGCCAATAGAGTTGGGATTGTCCTTGCCTAGATTTCTACAACAAAGATGTATACTTCTGAGCTAATTATCCTCTGTGCCCTCAGTAATCAGTGGGGAGAAATAGACATTTCTCAGGTACATTTCTTATCCTGAAGTAGGCTTATAAAACAAATCAGTTGAAGAAGCCTGCACTGTCATTTTGGTGGTGCAGCTAATAGAATATTATATATTTATTAGATTTCATGCATGGTTATATTTGAAATAATTTGGCGATTGAGTGAATGAAGCATTAGGCTACTATTAACAGTTAATATTTGAAAATCTGACCCATAATTCTTAAAGAGGTAGAGTAGCTTTTTCCATTCCTGTTTTACCATTTGAAACATTTTTAACAGAGTTTTGATACGAAGCTGACTGTCCTGAGCATGCTGTTTACTTTTCTGTTTTCTTGTAGTGAGAGACAAAGTTTGCCTGAGTAATGAGAGAGGTGTGCTGCTTCCTGGACAGACAATCGTGGAACACAGTGCAGATGGCATTTGCCGTATTTCTTATTGTACAAATGTGATTGATCCCTCCACTAAATACTACCGAATAAACACATCTTCAATAGACTGCGCTGTCAAGTGCAAAGCTGTAAGAAATTCAGAATTTTAGACATACGTATTGTGACTGGTGGTCTTAATTACATGTTGTTGGGTTTTGTTGAGTAGATTACAGTCATAGGAACAAGATGGAAAGACTAACTGTGAGATCTCCCTCTAATGATGTACTACCGCACTTCTCATAGAAGTTTATAGAAGTCTCACTCCCTTCACTTGTTTTCTCCCCCGTGTAAATCTTATACAAACTGATGTATATAGCATACTGCTACCTTGCATCCCTGTATAACTTTAGCTGCATTATGTGCAAACTGGTACAAATTCGTGGTGGACATTAGCTCAATAAGAATTGGGAAGAGAATAATTATAAATAGAAGAATAATTCTAAATGTGGTGAAAACAGCTTTATAAAATAAGCAAATGATACCATGTCTTTTTACAAAGTATGATACATTACCATGGGAATATTATATAGATTACTTTTTCTAATTATGTACTTACTTCATGTCTAATGTGTAAAAAGTCAAAATTTCAGTGGTTCTTGAAGTAAGCTGCAGACTTACATTTCAAAATGGTAGGAAGACCAGTTCATTCTCTCAGAGTTGGAACTTCTCCCCATTTACTTCAATTAAGATCAAAGGTATTTTATAAAAGCTTCATGAATGTACAGTGTGTACAAACGTAAGCTATGCAGTTTTGAAAGTGATTGTCGTGGTTTAGCCCCAGCCAGCAACCAAGCACCACACAGCTGCTCTCTCACTCCCCCCCGGTGGGATGGGGGAGAGAATCAGAAGAGCAAAAGTAAGAAAACTCGTGGGTTGAGATAAAAACAGTTTAATAGGTAAAGCAAAAGCTGCGCACGCAAGCAAAGCAAAGCAAGGAATTCATTCACCACTTCCCATGGGCAGGCAGGTGTTCAGCCATCTCCAGGAAAGCAGGGCTCCATCACGCGTAATGGTTACTTGGGAAGAAAACCGCCATCACTCCAAATGTCCCCCCTTCCTTTTTCTTCCCCAGCTTTATATACTGAGCATGACATCATATGGTATGGAATAGCCCCGTGGTCAGTTTGGATCAACTATCCTGGCTGTGTCCCCTCCCAGCTTCTTCTGCACCTGCCAGAGCACGGGAAGCTGAAAAGTCCTTGACTAGTGCAGCAACAACTAAAACATCTCTGTATTATCAACACTGTTTTGAGCACAAATCCAAAACATAGCCCCATACCAGCCACTATAAAGAAAATTAACTCTATCTCAGCTGAAACCAGGACAGTGATTTAAAAACCGTTCCTAAAATCAGATACCTGAAAAAAATCTGCCCATTACAGTAGTAAAATGTCGAGCTGCAAGATGATTTCGTACAAGGAATAATCTGTTTGATTTTGGCAGAACCAAGTCTATCAGCCTCCAAAAGATTTAACAACTTGCTGTGGTAGCTGTAAGAACTTGTCTTGTCTCCACACTTTCAGCAACGGCACAGTTTCCAATTTTAAGGTAAGTTTATACATGTCTTATTCCCTCAAAATATTTAGAAGTAAACAAAAAAATTATGAGATACTGTACACACACATTGCCATTTAAAATGTGCAAAGAGCACCTTTATTTGGCCAAATACTAGGAATAGTTTTGCATGTACACATCATTAATTTCTTGGAGAGCCAATCATATAGCTGTCTACAAAGATTAAGGGATTTTGATATATCAGAGAATTATTGTCAACTTGACTATTTTAGAACCTGCTTAACATTATATATGTAGTGGACTTTTAAATTCTGTACTTAAACAGGACTTTAACATGCGTCTAAATTATATTTTGCTAAATATAAATAAAATAAAATAATAATAAAATATAATAATAAAATAATAAAATATAATAAAACATAAATTCTATTTTGAATCAAAAGTATTACTTTTGATTCAGACAAGATCGCATTCAATGGAATTGTATAATAAATACTTATAATACTGTTTTTGCTGAGTTGCTGAGTAAAGATTCTGTTTTACAATTTTTAACAGCCTGGTACTGTTTGGATTTCAAACTGCATCAGATACGAATGCACTAACACGGCAGTAGGACCAGTTCTGGTTTCCTCTTCAGTTGGCTGCCCACCCTTTAATGAAACCGAATGTGTGAAGGTCAGTGTTCAATACATTGTTTGTATTCCAGGTATGATTTATGTTTGCATGAAAAGATTAACACTGAGAAAAGACATTTTTACCTCAAGAAGGGAGAAATTACAGATTCTTGCAATGCCTGCATTTTTGCCCATTTGAAGGTGAAAAGCTCTAACTATACACATACAGTGTGCCACCAGACTGCCCAGTTACACAGCTGGAGAGAACTCTTCTTATTCTCAGAAATATTTTTTTTTTTTTCGTAGAGGCTTGTAATATCAAGCTAGTCCTCACACAGCTGTCTGAACTTGGATGCTTTTCTGGGTTGGTCTTCTCCTTTCTAACTAATTTTCTGAATATAGCAATTTGATTCATCACAATGGTCAAAAACATTGAAGAAAAGGAAAGATTGTCTGAATATCAGGAAGATCTTTTCTACAGTGAGGACGTAAGGTTTTGTGGACTAGTTTTGCAGGAAAAGCAAAAGCTCTACTTGAATTTGCAAAATGAGATTAGACTAAGTGCCAGGACACGTATTCAGGGAGCAATCTCATATTGCTCTCTGTAATTCTACATTTACATGTGGATGGGAGGATACTTTCCTTAATGAATGATGATACACAAGCAGGGAACAGTCCTAAAGGAGCTAGGTGGCTGTAGTTCTTCCTCGCACAAAACAATGGATTGGGTCTTCAGAGAGAGTCTCAGTTACACGGCTGGTGAAAGGCCTTTTTCTGTTCTAGGCAAACTAAAAAAGTTAAGGCAGAGAGAGATCATCATAGCTTGAGATACTGAGGTGGACATCAAAAATTGAACTCTCCTTCAATGTAATCCTGAGAGAGCTTTTTAAAAAGCTGCACCTGTTCTTCCCACAGTACTCGGGGGAGTGCTTCATGCTACAGCACTGAAGACAGCCATGACTCTCCACTATAAGGAGTGCATGGCTTCTCATTTAGATGAGATTTCTTCCTGCTTTGAATTCAGAATCAATTTTTTGTGATTGTCAGTATAGCCTCTACAAGAAGGCAGGGGTTTACTCTAAGTAACACATGATGGAGTAAGACTTAACACAGTCATTCCCTCTCCAAATGTGGCATTATGATAGCTGGTGATGTATAGTGGCATTCAGTGACAACCACTTAATACTCACTTATGTTAAAACAGTCAGGTTCGATCATTTACAGCCAAACCTTCATCCATTCACCAGAGTGCTGCATTTGCCTGAATAGCATTGCAGAGCTTTATCTGGAAGGTATTTCTAATACTGCAGATATATGGGAATGAATATTTGAAAAAAATCAAGCTTTTTCCTCTTTATTTCTCTCTTGGTCAGGTTGGAGGCTATGTTGTACCATTCTTAGAGGGATGCTGCAAAACATGTAAGTGATTAATGATGCTTCCTGCCTCACAAGTCTGTCTGATTTGTTGTTACCTTAGAAATAAGGTTGATTCTTCCCTGCATGAAAGCTTGATTCACTGATCTCAAAGGCCATGCTTTTCCCAGTTTTATTCATGTGAATGCCAGTGAAACTAGTGGAGTTAAATCAGAAGAAAGTAGTTTAACATCAGAGGGGTTACTCTGCTGATAGTGATTGTGGCTGGCCAAGTCACTAAAATTGCTACCTTGAGTGTTTTGTAATTCTTGTGTAAAACTCCTGAAAATATTAGTTACTGCATTTAGTATAATAAAAGCTACTGTGTTTTGGAAGGCACCTTAAAACATACTTCATCTACATTCATATCTTCATATTTGGTAAAAACAAAGATTGATCTATGCAGTTTGTAAGTTAATGCTGTAAATAATTAACTGATTGTAATATAGTCTTAGGTTCCATTAACAGACATAGTTCAGAAGCTTTCGGGCACTATTTTTCAAAAGAACTTAGAATTTAAAAAATCCCCCCTTACTTGATTACCAAGATATGTTTTGACTTCTATGGGAGCTAATAAAGGTTCTCTGGAAAAAAAAAAAAAATTCTCTACAGAATAGGTTCCAAATATGCTAATTCTTAATATAAATCAAGAGCTAAGTACATTTTTTCCAAACACACTGGTACATAGCTGAAGCATTTTGACTGATCTCATGAAGAACTTAGCCTGAGGCAGGCACCTAACCTGAAGAATTTAAGCTCTAATACTTGAAGTTGACAATGTTATGAGCAATTGAAAAGGTGATTTTTATACTGGGCAGTATCATCTTATCTTTAAAAAGGTGCAGAAATCTCACTTCATTTGCATAAGTGGCTGGAATAGTAACCTAAAAGCTAAAGATAGTAGGAGATAAAGTGTGGGACAGAGCTAGAGAAAAGTGCAGATATTTCCTGCTGGGTGGGATGGGACACTCATGACTACCAGTTACGGTACTATGTGCACAGTTACCGCAGTGGGATATATGTTGCCAACTGGGAGGTGCCTTTTGGTGCTATACATTATGTATTACATTTTGTAGTACAAAGGTTGTTGAAACCGTGGCAGATTTACCTCTTTTTTTCCTGCTCCTGATCACTGTAGGGGAATGGTAATATGTCTTGATGTTTTTTCACTCTGATGGACCTGCGTTTCAAGCACGTGTTCTAGTTCTGTAGCAGTTCTCCATACGCTCTTTGAGATTAGTTTTTGATTATCTGACGTTACTGCTCAATGCCTTAGCAGCCATATAAGCCAGTTTCTGAACAAACAATTTATTAAGACCATTAAAAATCCATTAAGCTACTTTTCAGCAAGGCAGAATATCATGCTACTATACTTAGAGAAAGATCATAACCACACTCTTAAATAATTAAGACAAAAGTAAGTTATTAATCTGGGGCATGCATCACAAAGTAAAATTAAACCCTTGAAAAATCCAGCGACTTCTGAGATGCATTTCCAAGTAAATTCATACAGTTTGGGTTTCACACCTGTTTATAGACAACATAGTAGCTCTATGAATCATGTAGTTCATTCTGACTCTGAACAAATCTGGCATGAGCTGTTAGTCAATTGTTATTGTGTGAGATGTTTTATGAGAAGGGTTATCAGGTTGTGGTTTTCCTTTGAAGTACTTTACTATTAGAAACTGTTGTGACTTTTGCTTTCAGTTTTAAGTGGTACTTGAAAATTAAGTCCCAGGAGTTCCATCGAAACCTAGAGAGTTTTTACAAGCACTGCTCAGAGGAAATTATACTATTTCTTTCTTGTAGCCCCAAAGAACAACTTAAATTTAGGGTACCAGATTGTTTTAGTTATACCAATGTGGATCAGATCCTTCCTGGTTTTGACATTAGGCTTAGCAATGCATGTAATACCTGGCCGTGGTCCTGAGCTGCTGGGAGAGTGATCCCTGCCTGAGCAGGGCGGTAGGACCAGATGACCTCCAGAGGTCTCTTCCAACCTCAGCCATTCTGTGATCCTGTAATATACAGACATTTTAAGGTTGAATTCTTTTCTCAAATATGCCAAAATCTAGTAACTCCAAAATGTTTCATACTGATAGGGAATCCTCTGTAACATGTAACAACATGTAATATTCTTACCAGGTTCTTCAGTGTCAATGCTCCTCCCGTTCCCTGTTAGCCCAGTCACTCCTACAGCCTACGCTAGCTGTAACACAGGTACATTTTCCTGGAAATAAAGTAGGACCAACCCAAACAGCATCATTGTTGATTTCCAACAATGTACTCCCTGATAGGAGCATCAGGCCTCACATTACCCAATTATGCCAAAAGCTGCAGTGTAGTATAACTGCTCATGGTTCAGAGTGGCTCACATTTTGGTTTGGTTTTGTTTTCCATTTTGCACTGTGTGGGCGGTGCATTGTTGTTAGCCAACAATGTACTGTTGGTAGTAAGCACTTGCGTAGTCTTTAGCTTGCTGCATGTGTAAAATTGCTGTATTTAAAAATGTAAGCTAATTCCATTATGTTCACAGTGCTGTAGAACATAGAGACTAATGGCTTTGCTTGTTAAAGCTTATTATATAAACAACATTTTCACAGGTGATGTATCATATAGTTTTGCTTCCAGTGGCATATACAGTATAAGCAGGTCATTTCTTTCCCATTCATAGTTAGGACAGTATACCGAACATAGCAAGCCTCCATGAAAATTGGAGATTATCTTTGTTCTTTTTAATAGAGCATGATCATTTTTTTAATTGTAACATGGTATGAATGCAATTGTTTTGGCATTTATTTTGTGAAAACATCTCTATATTTCTGTAAGAAAAATGATGTTGACTGTAATTTGGTACATCACTGAGTGATACATCCTTCGTTAAATTACACTCATGACTCTAGGAGTACTACACTGAAATCTATATTTCCTATTGACATCACTTTAAATGACAAAGGTGTTATGAGTCTACCCAAAAACCAAGCAAGGATTTTCGACGATAAAGACGGTGAAAAAGAATATCATTATAACACGACACATATAAGATGCTCACATGTTTTGTAAGGTTGTTCATGGAAAAGTATATTATGTTGTAGAGCTCATTAAAAGCCACTGGACATTAAACTACATGCATGGAAATACATTATATATTTATTTCTTTATGAGATATGATGTACTTTCACTATAGCCTGGATGAAGTCATAGCCACAGCTGCACTGAATTCTCCATCCTACATGCCATGTATAATGTAAAAGAAGAAAGGACATGAATAGTACTATGAGAAACATAAAATAATGGTGAGTTTTTTATTTTTAAAAACAATTTTTTTTTTCTTCATTTAACTTTTTCCCTAAGCAAATATAATTCAATGATAGTCGAGTAGTAGCCAGCCATTTCTGATTGTAGATTTTTATTTGCTTCCAAGAAGATTCATTGCTGACCTTTCTTTCATATTCTAGAAACCTCTGCTATGTCTAGAAACAGCAGCAGGCTTATGTGTTTAAACAAACAAATAAAAAAAACCCACAACACAAACAATGTTTCTCTTTGAGAAGCAGTATTACCTGGTTTGACAGTGATTAGAGCAGGGAACTGGACATTGCACGTCAAGATGTAATGAACCTCTGTCACAGTTCAGTATTGGGTATTGGTCAAACCCAGGAGTCTTTCATTGCCCTTCCTTTTCTGGAGCTAACAGTTTTCACCTTTTGTCAACATTTTTTTCATTTCGTGGCTGAAAGAAAACGCAGCTCTCTAAGTGGAGAGTCACGTGGCACTGCATATAATGGAATGGACTGTTCATTTCTCTTACAGATCTGCAATGTGATGTGGTTTCTTCAGCATAGAGAGGATCATCGTAAGAAGATACTGTGCTTTCTGATCTCTAACAACTGAACTTTATACTGAACTTTGCTTTTCTTCAAATGTTCAGGATTCCCTTCTTAAATTAAGTTTAACTCTTCTAATTTCATTTCATGATTTCTTTTTATCTTTTTTTATTTCATCCATATACTTTGTACATACTTCTGTGAGAAAAATTGTGGAAATAATGCTAATGAAAATGTAAATAAAAAATGTAATTTGTTCACTGGTGTTCTTTTTCTTTTTTAATAAAAAACATACAGATGTGTAAAGCCCCCTGAAGCCCTCTTCTTCATCAGATTCTGCTGTTAAGTGTTCATTTAAAACTTTATTTATACCACTGGAATGCAATTGCTGCTATTAAGGTTTGTTACAATTATTTCATAGAAAATGCATTTTATGCATTATTAACAAGCCTTCTCACAGGAGTGGTTGATCAGTTTTACAAAATTTTTTTGAAAGACTGGACTTACTCATAAAAGGCTTCTGAGTGAAGAATGAACCTTTTATAAGTGCTGTTGGAGATATAAGGAGACAGATACTTCAATGCATGAAACAATAGTTTTAGAAGTGATATAATGTATAGCTAATGTCACTTTGCCAGTTTTGTATGTGCAGTGGTGTATTGCGTATTTTCTTCTTTGTGTCTCTTGACCCCATAAAACATTCAGGAATGTTCTTGTCTCTGAAATGTTTAGAATTTTGAGCTGATATTTTTCAATCAATGCCCATTTTGCAGGTAAGGAAGACGGAAAATTCTGTAAAAAGGTGACTGTTAGAATGACTATCCGCAAAAATGACTGCAGGAGTAACATACCAGTAAGTAAATAACTATCATGATTTCTTTTAATAGGAGGGAAAAAATACAAGAAATAAAAAGAAGGAAGAAAATTCCACAAGGCTATTGTCTGCATCTCTCTCTCACAGAGGCAGAAGTTTCTATGTTTTGTAGAGCTGTTTTAATGTTTCCCTACATTCTCAGCAATCATCTTCTCAAATAAGAAGAAAAAGGGGGGTATGACTTCTGCTTTTGTATGCATTTAGGCGCATGTTGATTTAGTGCAAACCCAAATCCTCAGGTCACCCCACAATACAATTATTATATGCAAATTAACTTCGATATAACTGAATCTTGCCAGTAATATACTACAGTTAAAACAGCTGCAGATGTGTTTAATTTTCCATCTGTCTAGGGAAAGTATTTAAATGCCAGCTTCATGAAGAAAGGAATCTTGGGTCCTGAAGGGTTTTTTTTAGACAGCAGAATGAGCATGCTATGAAATGTGTAGGAAGAATGAGGTGCTATCTGTGTGTCTACCGAAGGATTTACTGTAGGAGGACACCAACAATGTCCTGCTGGGCAGTAAGGCAGTGTGAGCAGCAGCAAGGGTGCAGACAGGCGTCTCGTGAGATGTGTAAGAGCGCCTGGAAAAGCCGTAATAAAAGAGTATAGGGGAACAGCTGTAACCTCTAAAATGACTTTGAGAGTACATTTTGTAGAGTAAACTGTTGAGCAGCCAGGAAATTTAGTCTCAGTGTCTCATTGAACAGAAATGCAAATCCTGACTATTAAACTTGAAAACATTTTATATTCCTCCTTACTGATACCAGTATAGCAACACTGCATTAGTGTATCACTGAAATTAATACTGTAGGGAGTTGTGGACAGAACATTTGGTGCTATGCTCAAGCCAAGGTTGTTACAAATACTTTAAAACTCAAAACTGAAATTGTTTCTTTGTGTCTGTTAATAGCCAAAATCTGCTGTTACTGAAATTGACAGGAAAGTCATCATTAATCTCAGTAAGATAAAAATTGAGACCCATCTGGGCAACGTACTTCAGCGTTAGACAGACTTCTGAGTACTTCGGGGTATTCAGACATAGTGGGATTTCACAAGGGGCTAGAGGAAATACCTCCAAATTTTTCAGTGCTTTGCCATTGGATTTGGATGCCTAATGTCTTCTGGACTTTCTTGAGAACTCCTAACTTTATTTCCTAGCTGCTTCAATTTGCTGATTATTCTTCATGTTTGTTACCAGGTGAACATTGTTTCATGTGATGGAAAGTGCCCTTCTGCAAGCATTTACAACTACAACATCAACACATATGCAAGATTCTGCAAATGCTGCAGGGAGCTTGGACTACAGAGACGAACTGTGCAATTGTATTGCACTAGTAATTCAACCTGGGTCAGCTATTCAATCCAAGAGCCTACAGATTGCTCTTGCCAATGGTCTTAAAAAAAAAAACAGAAAAGGAAAGAAAACAGCAAGCCCAGCTGCTCCCAGCATAAAATAATTTGAATAGTTTATCTATTAAAAACACAATACCCAGTGCACTGAATTTTACCAGTTTCATGCTAAATGATAGAAGAAGAAAAATATTTTTGGATTCTTCTAAATTTCTGAAGAATGGCTTTGCATCATTTGTATTGTGATTTGTCTTCATGTTCATTTCACAGGGATTGTTTTAAGAGTTCTTGTGATATGTGCCAACTTAAAAGGTGAAGTGATTTACATTCGAGACACCTCAAGAGAAAGAACACCCATCTATTTTGTTCTGGAAGGCTGGCCCACTCTTTGTCAGGCACCCATTCCTGTTTTAAATCATTGACCGGCTTATCTGGCAGCAGTTCACTATTTTGAATGTGTTGCAATTGTGCAAATATATTCAGTGTCTATTAAAAATTGTTTGGACAATATGACAAGAATTTTCAGTTTAAATCATATTCCTATTGCAAAGTAGAGCATGTATGAGAAATTCAATTAAAGATTTTTTTAATTTCTTTTTTTTAATCAGGGAAACAGTGTCAATACTGATAACTGTTATGTAATATTCCCTGGTAATAATTTCAGTTTTTCTAGTGTATTTTATATTGTAGTGAAAAGCATTATGGCAAACATCTAATGTATGGAACAGATAGACTGTTTTTAGGCTATTTAGATTAGTCATTGGTAGTTACTTTATCTTTCTGCTAAACAATATGACATAAACTGAAAATACTCAGATTTAACAATTGAAAACTATTTTACATTCCTTTATATAGATATACCTTAAATGAAAACATTCAGCTTACAAAATGCTGTTTTTAAACTGTTTTCTTTAGGAGAATGAACTTTGTTTGACACTAATCTTAAAGATGTGAAAATTCATTAGGAAAAAGAAAACCAGGACTATGTATCCATCTAAAAGAAAAACAAAGTTGAAAATCTTTGTCACCAGTATAGTAGAATGTAACTTCTTATGGCAAGTATTTGATATGGAAAATGTACAATTGTAAGGTTTGAAATTTCAAAAGCAATTTTACTTATGAACTTGAACAATTAACATTTTGTTGTCATGAACTAATATTTTTTTTTCTCCTCTAAGCTAATGTTGCTGTTTGATTATTTTCCAACAAATGCCAAGATTCAGCAAAAATTCAGTAGTTTTCATTTTGTAGATTAAAATTGTAGATAGCACAGCGATACGCTTGAGATCTTATAATAGAAAATAGATCTCAGCATAACTTCTTAAAAAGCTGCTTGTCTGCAGTTAATCCAAAGAAAAATGTGTTGTTAAAATAAATCATGTGAACATTTTTGATATTAATTTTGTATACTGTACATTTCATTCTTACAATATCTAATAAACAACAGGAAGTCTTATTTTGTTACAACTAATTTTGCTATCATTGTTAAAGCAGCTTACTATCATGTGATTCAACACACGGTGTTTACTAATTTCTTTTTCAGCAGTGCACATGGTTAATGTTAGGGTTTGCTGCTATCACTAGTACTAATGATCCAACACTACATCAAGGAAGACCTGCATATGGGTTTTTGAAAACATACATCTTTTTCTGATTCCATCTCTTTCATCCTCAGAAATGCAAAATTCAACTATGTCATTTTATTCAAAACAAAAATTGGAGAACGGTTGCTCATCAAAGTATAACAACACATTTCTGACACTAAGTGTCAGATAGGATGTTTGTTCTGGAAAAACAGGGGAAAAGAGAAGGGTAAATTTCTGCACATTTCCTTTCCACAGCTTTTCCCTAAACCATCCCTCAGGATTGACTGCAATGAATAGACTGTGTTTTGAATAGGCATTTTGTTATAACGTAGTCATCGTGCAGTGGTGATTACCCTTCAGTACTTAGGGCCAGATAAGTGGTTAAGATCTCACTGCAATATGTGCAGTCCCTACTCATTTAGTAAGACGTGTTCCTTGTTCAAAGACATAACAGTGAGGAAGGAAAGGGTTTGGGAGGAGTGCATCCTTTGGAGAACCGTGGACTGAGGAGCAGCAAAAAAAGGTGCTGTTTACAAGGCACTGAGCAGAGTGAAGTCCTTGAACCCAAATGCCTAAAATTCAAGTTTTGGCATTTGCAAAGGTGAAGTTCAGCCTCCCTTAGTATCAGCTGGCAAGTGCCGTCCTAGAGGGTAGGAATTAATAAAAAGAGCTGTTTCTTTTGCTCTCAAGCAATATGGTATTTGCTGTGAAGTGCCAACCACCAACATGATGGACAGAATTGGAGCAGGAATTAGGCCAGCTGCCACGCTGCCCTCAGCTACGGCGTGGTCCCTCCTCTTGCCACTCGAGCTAATGGCAAAGCGCTCATTCCTTCCAGAAGCACAAGGCAGTTACTCTGAAAACCATTCCGGATCCAAACTTTCAACTCTTGGTTGAAAAGCAAGTTAATACTGGCAGTGAGGGTAGAAAGCAGACTGTAGTGTATCCAGTAACCGTAATCAAACACTGCTGCTGCTTCAACTTCAGGAGTAAAATAATAAACGTTGTGTTAAGTCCTTTACTTCTGATTTTGTAAACATTAGGCTTATGCTGAGAGAAACAAGGGGAAAGATCCAAACTGGCTATGGCTTGACAGGGGGGAAGCTACTTTTATCCCTGCCTCAGTGTTAAATTCCTTCACTGCTTCTTAGCCTGTCTGTGGTTAGGTCTAGGTCAAAGCAACCTGGGTCCTTACCGTGTATTTACCTTACACTGTGTTTGCACAAAGCAGCTCAGCTGGAAAAAGATTTTGCCTTATTTGTACTTCCATGTCTCTGGAAACTAAAGGGACCTCAACAAGCTGTGGGTTTCATCTGGCCCTCCTGTGCAGGAGGCGCTTGGACTGTAACAATATCCGAGTCCTAAAACAGCTTTACTTTCTCTCTACTAAGAAGTTGTCTTTTGCTTGGTTATGTAGGTGTAATACAAAGGGTATACAGCACTGGAGCTTTGCTTGCTAGAATACGTGCATTTTACTATTACAACCCTATTTGTGTCTTTATTACCCTAAAAGGCACAGGTGCACTTGGAGCTAATGAAATACTGGAGCCTTTATGTAAGTTCTCATAGCAGCAAAAGTTAAATCCTGCACTCAGCACGTAAAACAAGTTGCTGGAGGGAAACTTGCTTTCTAAAAGCATTGCTGCCAGGACGTGCTCCGGTGTTATGGTTGTTCCTGTTGCAGCAGCACACTGCGCATGGTTCAGAGACGAAACTGTGACTGGATCCTTCACTGAGTTCAATCAAGTTGTCTTGCAATATTTTGTAGAAGAACAGTGCTTCCTAGGGATGTAAAAGGACAAAAAAAACCAAACCAAAACAAAACAAACCAACCTTGGTTTTAGAAGCCCAAGAGAAACAAAAAAAGCTGCCTATCCAGCAGATACTGGATAGTCTTTTGGAAAGCCACCTCAGCTGGGTGACTGCTGGGGCAGCAATGGGCGTGAAGGCCTGAGCAGAGAGATTTTGCTCCCTCACAGACACGGGGATAGGGCAGGACAAAACACCTGTGCTGCTGTCCTGTACCTGCTGCCTCTCAGAGAGAAAGCCTGAAGGGCTTAAGGAGCGGCCTCCTCCCCTCCCTCCAGCTAAAATGCCAATTTGCACCAGCTGAAGCCTGTTTCTGGGGGGCAATAAAGGTGGAGGTGGTGTGAGTGCTGGGCTGCGTGTCTGGGGCATAAAAGCAGCGTGGAGGGGACAGTGTGAGTGCATGGTGAGTGCTGTTTTTGTAAACTAGCCCCTTATTTTAGAAGTGAGGAATGGGTAGTTGGTATGGGGTCCGTGGGCTGTAAAATGAGGGACAGGAGGTGTGTAGCCATAGAGGCTCTGGCAGAGGTCTTTAATCTTTCCCTTATGCCTCTCTCAGTGTGGCTGCAGGAAAGATTTGAAAAGGTAATCTTTTATTCTGTAAAAGGTGACTTCTGGGTGGTGAAGGCAGCAAAGAAATAAAAATGCTGGTAGTATTGGAAACCTTTGTGCTTGTACAACCATGCTGAGTTAGCTCTTCGGGCTCTGCTGGGAGAGGTGGCTCTCGGTGGGAGAGCAGACCTGCCTCACTTCTGTAAATCGGAAACTGTGGTGATTGCTAGGGGAAAAAACACATCTACAAATGTTCTCTAGTTTCCTTGTCTTTTGTTGGCTTCAAGGCTATCTGTAGAAACTGATTTCCAGAGGCTGATTAATTTATATGAAACTCAAAAATGGTGCTCAGATGATTCCTCCAAACAAATGAACACCCTTGGTGCTCTTCTGGCAGACATCTTGTGACTGCTGCTCTGCAGGGCTGGGTGCATTGTAACGTTGTTTATCCTGAATAAAAGAAACCAAATTTGGAAAATTCTCTTCCAAAAGGTAGGCGAGAGACTGAGTAATTCCTTGGGGGGGCACAGGGCAGAGAGAAAATAGGTATATGATAAAAGTGGCCAGGAATAGCTTTCTCTTTTTCTTGATCTCTAACATCACAGTAATAACTCTTTTTGTTTAATGTGAATGAAAATGCTCTCGGAGTGAAACCCTGACCTTCTTGAAACTGAGGCCTGTTACGTTTCTTCACAAATCTCAAAACTTTACTCCACCCTTGGGCGCCATGTTCTCCTCACGCGTGTTTGCATGTGTGGAGTTTCTCCACAAAAGTGATTCCTAGTGTAGGTACAGAAACATCATAGGCTTGTATCTTGTTAAAACTAGGATTTAAAATCTTTCCAAGGCTGGATTGTTTTTCATCTTTGAATAAAATATTTAGTGACTTGAGTATGGAAACATTGCTTGTTTGTTATGGTGCTCATTGCTCATTGTTATCTCCTTTAAAAAAACACTTTACTTGTATTACCTCGAGCAAGCTTACCCAGCCATGATTAATAGGAAAATATAAGTGATTTGGCAGCTGGAGCCCTGAGTATGATGGATATTGGCCATTAAGAAAGGCCTTTGAAAAGAAATATAACGATATCGATTGTGCTATCTAAACTCTCGCTGTCTGGGTTACTAGTACATAATCTGGTCTCAGGATAACAGCCTCTTGAGTAATGCTTCCTCTAATTAGCGATAGTGCTGCCTGGTGGTTTGGTAAATTAATCTGAAATATTGGCATCTGTTGGTCTGCAGTTTAATGCGAACTGTTAGTCACAAGTTAAATAACTTGCGTTTCCTCAGACGGCCTCTCAAGTATGCAGTCCGTGAAGTCAGACCAAAATAATTCAAAAAATTTCATCCTCACTCTTATCTCTGCCCACACTGTCATCTTTCTCCCCAGTGCAAGTGGCTAGCCATGAATAATTAAAATGAGGTAACAGCTGCTATGCAGATGGTGATTTTTTGGAAAAATCCCCTCTCAGTGTGATGAAGACATCTAACCTCTTTAGAAATAGTACCTGACAGACTGCCGTCTCCTCAGGTCTGCTTTCTGTATGGACTTTTGACCAAGGCTTTGATCATGTCGGCTCACTTCAGCTGTCTAAAACATACATATCTGAATTAACTCAGGTGTCCAGGCTCCATCCATCACCAAAGAGAGAGGTGCATCCAGAGAGTGACTCATCCCATCCTAAAATAAGTGTCTAAGATTGATGTGATGAATCATCCTCCAGATGTATCATCTTTCCTTTTCACTGTAGGGAGAACCTGGGTGGCAAGATGTGGTTAGGCACCTCGTTTTTAGGTTGTTAAAATTAGTTGAAATGAAATTCACCCTGAATGGTTAAAGAGATCTCGACAGGCTCAAAAATTGGCTACTCTGATAGTGTGTATGGCATATCTTATCTGACCTTCTCATATGAGGTGATTAATGGTAATACTTTATTTGCATGAAGCTGAATGTAATGTAATTTGTCTTGTACAGTTTCTCCTGTATGTCTGAAAGTATACTCATTTCATATGACAGCTATACCTAAACTATCCCTGTATCTCTAAAGCTGAAGAAAGTCGTCGTCATCAGCCAAATCTTCAAGACAGAAAAGCGCAACTGGATTTGGGAAGATGCGATACATTTATTGCCATGACAAGGTTTTATATTAGCTGGAAACGATCTATAAGGTGAGTGAATTTTAAAATACTTCTGTTTTACAGACCTTTTATTGTGTAGGTGTTGGCTTGAGTCTTGCGGGTGATTTGTGATCTTGCTTTCTAAGCTTTTGGCTTCCAAGATCTTTAAGGTAATGTGATTCTTCAGGAAGTTATGAAACCCACCTATGAAATATCTTTGTGCTTTAGCTCTTTAGGGTGTCTGGAGTTGAGTTCGAGGCAGCAAAGAGGCTTTTCAATGCACAGGCCATATCTGACTGTCTGGCTTTTTGATGTGGTTGCCCAGGAGCAGATTCTGACCTCAGTTAATGTACTTGAAAGGAACATCAGATTTGGTGTTTGGTTTTTCTCAAGACTGATGTTAGTTCATCAATTAAATATGTGAGATTTGTCTAATATGTGCCTTGTTTAGTAGAAGATTGGAAAGAAGAAAAAATTATAGCAGAGCACTTTAATCAAAAATTTTTTTTATTAATAATGCAGAAGTCTGATCTCAAGCATGAAATATCAAAGGCAGAATAGCTGGAGTAATGCCTAATGTCAAGAGCACGCGTGTTCTTGATCTCTGTTCTTAATTCCCCGACTGTCTTTTCTGGACCATATTCCCTATTGAGATCCATGTTGATGTTTTATTTTAATGAATAGGGGAAAAAGCAGAGAAGGACCTTCTGAGACGAGGGCATCAAGATGCCTAATAGGCCTGATCTCTAACCTGGCTGTATGCAGGGTGGTGTCTTTTAATTGAAAAACAAAAGTGTCACTAATAATGCGCTCCTCCATTTCCTATCAGGAGAAGATAGCCAAGATAGCTGCTATATTTCCTCCCCCTCCCTCCACCCCCTCACCCCTTCCCCAAAGAATCCCACCCTGCCCAAGCAAAGCTATTTCGGTGAGTGGTGAAAGTTAGCTGTATGACAATTAATCATTAAAGCAAAGCATTCTTGTTAAATATTGCTGGACTGATTAGAGGTTACCAGATAACCCAGTCAGTAGCACATGAAGATCATCACGTTGTATGGGAATGGTAGCTCGTATAGCTCAGCATTCTCTTTCCAGCCTCTTGCTCCTGAGGAAATTGCAAGAAAGGGGGAAGCTTTAGATTAGTGATTTTTGGAGTTAAAAACGTGATTTAGAATTTTGCAGGTGAAACTTGCGTTTTTAGGCAAATACACTGATGGGCTGTCCAACATTGTAATGGCAGAGTCTCCCATCTCTTATGAATAATAAAAAAACTTTCAGCGATATTTGCTGCAGTTAATTTCACAGGCCAACTGGATGCTGTGAGGAAACACATGGCTTCACAATTAGCTGGTTTACAGGAGAGGAGTAGGCCCTGGCTATTGGTACCATTTATTGTTATGTGCAGGTTCACCGTAACCCTCTTTAAGGCTATGTTGTGTGCAGGCAGCTAGAGAGCACTGGAAGCAGATCTTGCTGATGCAGTGTTTATGCTCAGTTTGGTAAATAGCTTCCCCTCACCTCTACTTGTTTCAGGCTCTACATCTGGAAATCCCCTTGGCCTCTCGCAGTGCTATTGTTTAAAATAACAGTTGTTTAATAGCATTTTTCCACTGCCAGTCTGACAGGATTGCAGTAGTACCACCTGGGGCAGGACCAACCCTGTGGAGAAAGGAGGACAAGTTCATATTGCACTCCTGCTTATATATTTTCCTGGAACTCCAAGTGATCCATGTGAAAACTTTCTAGAAGAAAACTGGGGCCTAAGAGATACTATTGTATCTGCTTGGGATAACTTTAAGGGGGGGGGGGGGGGGGAACAAACACACACACACTTTTGGTTAAAATCCCTAAAATGTTAAAAATGTTTTTTTGGCAACCTCCTTATTTTCAAATATTTTGTTGGAATATCAGTATTTCAGATCCTGACCCTCATCCTTTTCTCTTCCCATCTGGAAGAGGGGGAGAAAGGAGATGAGGGATGAGGTTTTTGAGGGAAACATTTAGAAGTTTATCTCCAAGTTGGACTGGCAAGCCCAATTCTCATGAAGTTGTTATACAGGGGTGTTGTGGTTTAGCCCCACTCAGCAATTAAGTACCACACAGCCACTCACTCACCCTCCCCCCCAGTGGGATGAGAGAGAGAATCAAAAGAGCAGAAGTAAGAAAACTCATGGGCTGAGATAAGAACAGTTTAATAATCGGAACATACACACACAAAATTGTAATGAGAAGGAAAACAACAAGAGAGCGAGAGAGGAACAAAACCCAGGAAAAAACAGGTGATACAGCTGCTCACCACCCGCCAACTGACACCCAGCCCGTCCCCGAGCAGTGATCGCTGCCCCCCCCCCCCCCCGGCCAGCCCCCCCCAGTTTATATACTGAGCATGACATCATATGGTATGGAATAGCCCTTTGGCCAGTTTGGGGTCAGCTGTCCTGGCTGTGCCCCCTCCCAGCTCCTTGTGCACCCGGCAGAGCAGGGGAAGCTGAAGAGTCCTTGACCAGTGTAAACATTACTTAGCGACAACTGAAACATCAGTGTGTTATCAACATCATTCTCCTACTAAAATCCAAAACACAGCACTATACCAGCTACTAGGAAGAAAATTAACTCTATCCCAGCCAAAACCAGGACAAGGGGAAAGTGGGAATCGGAACTTAAGGGCCCTATTGTGAGTTTTGGCATTAGAGAGGGAGGGGGCAAAAACCCCTCCCTTGATAATGGAGGAAAAATGACATATTCTGTGGTTATGCTGATAGCAATGGGCTTGAGTGCAGCCCTTGGTGTAGTATTAATCTACGTTTGCCACGTGTATCCAGTCCCTACTGCTTGTGTGTTTTGCTGGTGATGCCAGAATAGGGTCAGAGCAAACCAAAAAGGCAGGGGCTGAAGACGGCTGCTGTTTTCCCTAGCAAATGCCTGTGGGATTTTTGATGAAGGGTTCTGGCTCTGTGAATTCTTTCAGATCTGCATGTGTCCGTGCTTTCTCAGGGCTGCGGTTTGGGACTTGTCTGTAGACAGTGATGGAGATGTAGTGGTTGCACAGGCCCACAAAGTTCTTTCTCTGTTATAGCCTGGCTGTGAAGCTTTGGGCTGCCCACCAAAATAGAGTTGTAGATCACAGTTAATGCAAGGGTGCGATTTCTGTGATGTTACAGTATCAGGAACTGGTACTTCATCGCCAGGTCTCTCTCCTGTATTTTTTTTAAATAAGAAGAAATATTCTGCAAACCCATATTTAATGGAAAATTTTGCAAGTATTGCTCTGCTTAAAAAATATAGTTTTAGCACTTTGCCATGTTTTTTAGTATTAATTGCTCTTCTATTTTACCTGTGCATTGTGGGGCTAAAGAAGGAGTATGAGGCCTTCAGGTAGCTCTAGTAATGGGAGTCTTGTAATTACCTACAATGAACATGAAATGAAAGAAAATATAACCTAGTGCCCTATAAATACTATACTTAAGCTGATCTCTGGAATGGAATTCACAGCACTGTTGCACATTTGTTTCTCTGCTCCATGACTGGAGGAGAGGGGGGAAGGGAAGGTAGCATTTTTAGGCTTTAGATTTGGCCATATTGTAGCACTTCTAAATCTTCTGTCAACACCGGCGTGACGTTGCATTCATTAAAAATGCACGACCTTTTTAAAAATCCATCTGTTATATAAATAAAAATAATGCAGCCCTATATTTTTATGGTATGCTAATCCTGCATGGCCATGGTCTAATTATCAAATGATTTCATGCTACCCTGGTGGCAGGCAACGTCCAGACCACTGAACACTTGCTATGGATCTCTTATTAAATCCCTCTTGCACAGTTTCATTCATAAATTCACCATGGCTTTTAAAACAAAATAGTGTAATGCTTATACAGCAATATCAAATAAGAGCAGTATGTTTCCAGAATGCAGCAACATTTTTCAGATGCTCCACTTCATGCATGACTGAATAATTGATGGCAAACTCCATTATTGCCACCTTTTACCTTGAGCGGAAGCCATGCTGCTGGTAGGTAGTGCATGCTAGTTGTGCTCAAAGACTAGATGCCCTGTCCATAACCTGTCCATAACCTGTCCATACCTTTGCGGAGCTTGAATATTCTACTCTCTACGCTAAGCTTCGTTTTGACAACGGGTGTCCTAAGCTGGGTATCAACACTCCTGATGCATACCCATTTCCGTGCTCTATTCTGGCCCTGTTGGAGCTAGCACAGAGGTGCTGGAGTGCTCATGGCTCTTGCCTCCTCTGATGTTCCTCCAGCACTACCCTGTGTCAGCTCCCAAGAGAGACATGGTGCCTTAGGGCTTTGGAAACATGTCATGTTACACTTGGAGAGCCAAAATCCAAAGAAAATTGTGGTTTTGTTGGTTACGTTGTTAATTAAACTTTGGAAAGACTTGGAAAGTTACTTGGAAGCGGCTGGTGGAAATGCTTGTTTATTTCCATAAGGCAATTTTTTACCTTTGAATTCAGTGCAAAGAGCTTATTCCCAAGTGACCATGCAATTAACTCAATTAACAATGGAATGATTACAACCAGAATTGAAGTATTTGTCCAGATTTACCATTAGACTGCAATTTACCCTGAACAACTTCATGCCATCTGTGCCAGCTTAGTGCCATCTGGTCTTTTACAAGACAAGATTTGCAGCTTAACAGGAAATGTTCCTTTTGTCTTGTGACTTGGAGTGCTCCAGTAGTATCCCTTTCTCTGGGCTTGCACCGTCCCCCACTGTGTGTTTTTTTTTGTTTTTTTTTTTTTTTTAGGGCAGTATGTATCCCGTAGATCTATTTCTCTTGATCTCTAGCTTCAGGGAAGCACTACTGTAGTGGAATTGAATAGAATTGTTTCTACCCTTGTGAGGGCTGCTAGAGAGCCAGTTAGCCAGACACAAGTCGTGGTGGTGACAAAGAAGAGCCTGTGACCTGTTGAGGGCAGATCAAAGCACTGATGGTAGCAAACAGCACCAGTGTGCAGGTAGCTGGTGGCTGCTGGGGAGGTGGTGGGGGTGGAGAGACAGAGATGCCTTGATTTTGTGAATTTGGATTAACTTCCCATCCTCGCTGTGGGGGTTGTTGTTTTTTTTTTTTCTTGATGAAAAGTTTGTCACTTCCAGTACTTCCATATTCTAGTTCAAGCCACCTTGCACAGACCAAAATATTTTTATCAGCCTTTTATGTTTGCCTAAAACTGCTTCAAATAAAAATGCAATAGTACCACAGGAGTGATTTGCACCCATGTGTTACCAGCATCCCTGGCCTCCTGCTAAAGTTTAACAAATTAATTTCCCTCTTCTCTGACACAGCTAACTCTGATTTAAGTATTTGTAATAAGTTGGAAATTTCAATGAGCTGTGTGCTTACTCACTGAAGTATGCGACTTGCTCATTGCTTACAGAGTCTGTTTTTGTTACCAGGTCATTTGAAGTTCAAAGTAGTCGGAGGTGTTTGCAGCATACTCTTTTAAAATAAGACACTGCTATTCTCTGTGTGAGAAAATCCTTACCCAGAGCTTTTTAAGAAATGTTTGTTGGATGTGGAATTTGGGCAAAACTTCTTCTAAACCATTTGAATAAAGGTGTCTGGGGGCTGCCGGGGTGCCAGCCCGTGCCACCATTCAAGCCGCTTCCCAGTTCTGTTGCTGCAAGCAGTGCGTCCGCTTAAACCGTGTGCCACGTCCCCAGGTGGCTGGACTGCCGTTGTCAGCAGGGGTTACAAAAGCCCAGACAAGGCAGAGCGGCACGCTGGGGCATCACATGCACATGTAAAAAAAGGGTATATTTTTTAATTTAATCTCTTTGTGGGTTGTCTGAAAGCTATGGCGATACAGATGGTAATGAAAAAGCCCCCAATAGCAGAGCAGCCTGCCTTGTCACTGCCAGCTTTCTCTGCTTCTGCCTGCCCCAAACCTGCCTCTCTCCCTCTTCTTCCTCGCAGGTGTTTTGTTTCCTCATAGTCCAGCTGGCGTGGATGAGGTACAGGATGGGGGAGTGTGGCTGAGCTGGGGATTGCCTGAATTGCGGTGTGGGGAAACAACGATATCTGGGCAAACGAGGTGAATTTTTGCAGGCTAAAGTGGTCATCTTTGTGCTCAGGCAGGTCCTTGTGATGTTTCTGTTCCAAAGCCTGTAAGTACTAGAAACTCCCAGGCAAATGACTCCACAGCCATATACATATCTTTTAGTTACAGGGACAGCCAAACTGCTTCAGCTGAGGTCTTCAATAGCATACATAGCAAACTTAGAGAGGAATATGTCCATTACAGAAAACTTATGTCCAAATTATTTGTCAAAACTGTAAACTTCCAAAATTGGGATTTTTACAAGGGAGAGTTCTGGGTAAATTATTTGTTAGAGCTGCCACCAGCTCTAACAAATGATAATAATAATGCACAGAGGGTTAATGTCCGTGCAGCCGAAATGTCTTACTTTTTCTGCAGCAAATTAAGTGGTGGTGGGAGGGAGGAGCAGGAGCAAGTGTCAGCACCTGTGGCTAAGTCAGCCTGGTTCTTCCAATAAACAGGTAACTGAAAAAAGGTTCACTTATTTGATGTTCTGTTTGCACTTGAAGAGTATATATACTGTGTATACTCTGCGCATGTATATATTGTATATACACATGCAATGGAAAAGTTGTAATGTGGTATTGGTGGCCGACAAACAGCACCCAGTTGTCACAGATGTTTTCTCTTTATACCTGTTGAATATTCTATTAAAACACCTTTCATTTTATATGTGTCTGTTTGTGCAAGTAGGTAAAATCAGATATTGCTGTATAATATGTGTAGTAATAGATTTTTTTTTTTTATTCAAAGCACTAGTTACTAATCAGATCTTCATTTTACTGACCTTGTTGCATCTCTGCTGGGTTTTGAGATGTTAAGAATATTTTCCAAATGGCCAAATCTCATATTTAAAATTCTAATGTATTTTACATAACATAAGAGGGTTTTAGTACCAGAAAAATTCCATTTTCCTCAGTCCAGTTTCAGGTTCCTAACCTGATTTTCTGGGCTTAATCCTTTTCCTGTTGAAATCAATAAGTACATTGTAATATAATGATTCACGTTCAAGGTTCAACCATAGAAAATTAAGACTACATGGTGATTTTACTGCCATTGTTGAAAGATGATCTCTTAAAATGTGTAAAAGCACAATAAACTCTTTAACTCTTTCAGCCCTATTCTTTTTTTTTTTTTTTTTCTCTTCAGAGAGTCTAAAAACTTAAAAATGGATCTTTGTTTTAGGCATAATGATGGCAAGGAGATATAAGCTGAGATGCTATTTAGATAGGAACATCTTTTGTGGTTTCAAAGGCTTTGTAGTGGGTCAGTCACCGGACAACGTGGAGCTTGACACGAGATGCCAGGAAAACCATAGTCTACTCTGCGCACCTTTTCTGGTGCTTGACTGTCATCTTATATTTGCCTCAGTTCCCTTGCATGAAAAATAAGGCTGCTTTAGAAAACCCCAGCACTTTCTTTGAAAAGACATCCAAGTTGGGATGGTTTTGTTCTTTATTTGTGTAGAAATTGCAGTCGCTCAGTTCAGTAATGCTGCCTTCTTTCCTTAACTAGTGCATGTTAAGTAAGACTGAAAGAACATAAAAAGCAAGTGGGGCATATTTTATTGTTTTAATACAAAACAGTGTAACTAACACTATGGAAGCGTGGGCTTTGGTTTTTTAATGCTTTGAATGCAGTAGAAAAGAAGCCCCAGTCCATCTGTCTTGTTGAAATGCACTGGATGTGCTGTGAGTTTGGGATGCCCTGTTGTCATTGAACAGCCTGGCAGCATCTCGCATGCTCTGCGCAAAGGTCCCGTAGTTAAGAAGGTCCCGACTGATGCTCGTAGCAGTGGTGTGACTGCATCTCGAAAGTTGAGTATTTCAAAACGGACTTTAGGGTATACATCAGGCTGTGTTCAAATGGCTCTTCTGGAAGCGGTAAGTGCCCCCTTTTTTTGCTTTGCCGCATCATGCGGATGCTATTACCACAGGGAGATGAGGAGAGTGAACTCTGCCCTTGGCTGCCCCAGTTGCAGTGTGGGGGACACTGTGGGGGCTCTGCTCCCTGTGGGTGCACGTGTGAAGAGCCTCTGCCACCGCTTTCCACCAGAGCTGTGTGTGCAGGTCATAAACATCCTGATGCTCTGTTGGCTCCTTTCTGGGAATAAATAAAGATCCTATAGCTTCTGCTCCCTAAATACCAAATTTCCTATTAATGAAATAAACGCACCTGAAGTATTAACTTCAGGCTCTTTGGCATTCCAGTTGAACTACTCTGTTTTTCCTCTTACCTCCAAAGTCTCTAGGAAAGAAAAAAAAAAAAATCTCCACCTCCTTCCTCCTCACCCCACAAGACTTTCTGAGGAAGCCAAACCCTTCCCATTAGGTTTCCAGTCTCATTCAAGCGCAGTGATTTCCTCACAGCCACTGAGCTCTCTTCTCCCTTTCTGGCTTGGGTGGAGGAAATGCTGTGTTCCCTGCTGAAATACAGCCTTTTCCCACCCTGCAGGAGCAGGAGGGCATTCCTGCCCTTTCCCTGCTTTTGGGACCCCGTAAGGAAACACAGATACCTGGAAAGGGGACTCTGTGCCAGCTCTTTGGGGAGCTCTTTCTTGTGCAGAAGGACGGGGAAAACTGAGAGTATTCTTTCACGTGTTCCAGCTGACAGAATTACATGCTCTTGTTTCCTGAAATATGTGGTTTTTCTAGCATGCAGGCTTGTGGAAAACTGTGGACTGATGAATGAATATTTCTAGTGCTAGTGGAACCATGTCTTTTTATAAATGTACTACTTGGAAAAACCTAGTCTGAAAACATATGGTACAAAGTACACTTTGTTTGGATGTCCCTATTGATTCCAGTTCAAATGTATCTGTTATAGTATAAAATTCTACTTTTCTTTTTTCCTGATAGTCTCACCCACCAGGAAAGGATTGCTGGGTTGCAGATACTCTCCTCCCTGTCCCCAGATGCTGGTTTGTACTAAATCAGTAAGGATTAGACTTTTTTTGGTGGACAAACAATGGCTTATCCATGTTAGATCAATGAAACTCCACTGAGGAGAAAAAGGCTTGAAAAGGTAAAAGCCAGAACAGTATACAGGTTGATCTCCCTGCAGATGTGTTCTGCTCTGCTGGTAGAAGGAAGGAGTTGGCAGTTTTGGCAAGGGTGGTGGGTACGTGTGCACTGGGTCAGAAGATACCGATGTTCCATACTTTCCAGTAAAAAGGTAACTATTACAAAGAAATGCTAGCAGGGCTGGCAGCTCCCAGTATCTTGGAGCTTCTCTAAGTGCTGTAGTGGAAAACAGTGATGAGGAAAAGTTGGAGATGTTTCTCTAGCTCATATGAATAAGTGAAGAATACTAGTAGAAATGGGTTCACTTCTTGGTTGGTGTATCTCTCAAAAAAAAAAAAAAAAAAATCTGGTCTGTTTTCTCTTCGGCTGCCAGATTGTTTTTTGTGATCTCTTAAGACTGAGATTTATATGCAGCCTACAGACACAAGATGCTGAGAGGGAGGAATATGTGATGAAATGAAAACAGGCTGAAAATCCAATTTCAGAGGCACCATTGACATTTTATCTTCAAATATGCCTTGAAGCTCATAACTTTCTACTATAACGAAGAGCAGTGGTTTGTGCTTCCTTCCAGGGTTTCTTTCTTTGACAGATAGTGATTCTGGCTTGTTTGGTAACAGTGGAAGGAAGACTGTTTCAAGGAGGCAGTGTTGGTACTTCGCTTTCTGGACCAGAGCAAACTGACTTATTTTTAGACTGGTCTTGATGTGGCTGTGGGCTGCCAGTACGCTTCAGGAATTCATATGTTGCATAGTTTTCCCAGCAATATCTAGCCCTTGACTTCTAGAAGTGTAATACAATATACATCCTAGATAAAAGCATCACAGTGATAATGCTACTTGGAATCAGAGTGAAAGTTTTGGAACAAATGGAAACACTTCTTAGAAAGATGCTACAGCTTGTACTTACAAAAGCTGTGATGAATTAGTATGTAGCAATATGCTTACTTTTATTAGATAAGAACTTTAAACTATGGGATACATGTAAATAGCTCAGAGTTGTTGCTACCAAGTATTGTGAATGGAAGGGTGGCCTAAGAATTAAATACAGGATTATCTGGATCTAGGAAGTGTTTAGCTCTAGACATAACAGCCAATGTATTGCCAAATCACATCATGCTGTTGAACATGGAGGGTCACAATACTTTTATCGGGGCAGCTTATGATTAAGAATGTTGAAAAACACTTTAGAGGGCTTCTTCCATTGGTAAGAAACTGAGTGCCTTTTTTAAAAGAGGAAAAAAAAAAAGCTATAATGAATTTTTGCCCTGATAGCTGGAATCTAATTTCTAAGTTTGCTGAGGATATTGCTGGTGTGTTTTCTGCATGTAAAAAATGTGTCCTTAAATATATCCTCTATTTGGCGCTCTGTTGGATCTACATGTGAGTTCCTAGCTGTCTTAAAAAAATCTGACTTATTAATACGCACACTAAGAGGGATGCCTTAAATATGAACTTATGTTCAATTTTACAGCTTGTAGAAATTTTGAAAGACTTAATTTTGGATCAAATCAGGGGAAAACTAAACATTTTGAGAATTGCCATCAAGCCAGCACTGCCACATGGGGTCAGGGCCTCTGGGTTCATGGTGCCTTCTGCCATTTTGGCAGGTCCCCTGCCTGATGCAAATTGGTTTAGTACGTGGGAACCGCACTGAAAGGTAACGTGGCACCTCGTCTAGTGCTAAACTGTGTGCTGAAGCCACGAGGTAGGCGGTTAACTGCTAGTGACAAGAATATACTCCCATCAGGCCATTAAACATGCTGGATGGCATGTCTGCTGGGGCACTGTGGCAGCCGGACAGCTGTGCTTAAAGCAGTAACTCTTAAAAATGATTTTGAGGAAACTGTTATTGGTCACAGTGTTTTTAGTATCTTTTTATTTGCATGTTATCTCTTATGGTCCAGGTTTTTGATTGACATGTGTTTCCAAACCTTTTGGTTGGCATTCGGTTACAGATGAAGAGTTGGAGAATGCATAAAATTTCCACTTGAGTCCTATTTGAAGTTGGACTGAAGACACATTTTTAGTTGCACAAATATTTGCATCGTTGATGTTAAAACAGAGAAAACGCTATGAGTGGGTCCCATTAAGCTCCCTTTCTATTTTCTCATTCTTGTTTTAGCTTCGTTACTTGCAGATAGAAGTTTCATAAAACAAGTGTGTTTCTGTTAAATATGTCAACCTCTCATCTATTGTGATGCTTTAAATAGAGAGGAGAAGAACTTTGAGAGGAGTGAGCCCACACCTCTGCTGCTGGAAATGGATAGGGCTTCTCTGAGGCTATTTGCAGTAGCAGAGAATTTGCTGCAGTGTCAAAGTGCAAGTATGGGTTTTGGAGCAGGAGTCAAGAGGTAGTACACTGATCTCGGCCAGAGGGAGGCTAAACGTTTTTATGCGAAGCACATGCAGAAAGCCTCTTCATATTGAATATTTTTTGAAATAAAAGGAGAAAAATAGAAGACTAAAAGAATGGATTTTTAAATAGACAGAACGCTGTTATGTCTTGAATGTCCATATAGTTATGTCTTCATTATTACTTAGACTTGTGAAAAGTTGGTAGTCTCATTAGACCTGTATCAATGGCTTTGTCTTTGACTGTCCCTTGACTGGTTCCTCACCTGATGCTGAACAGTAGTCGGCTCATGACAGTACTTGCTGCCTGCATTTATATTTATTTCTGTAGTTCTATTGCTGAAGTGATGCTTACAAATTTAGAGATGGAAACGTTTCTTTGGATTGTCTTTGGCTTTACTGATGCTTCTTCTGCTCCTGTAGTTCCTCTTGTAAATGCCAAGATTAAGTATGCTGAGAGCCAAGACTGATGCTTGGCATAATTACTATAGTGATTGCTCATAAGGGTGGCAGAAGACCTCTAAGAGGTTACTGTAGCAGAATCCAAAAAGGGGAATGTGGCAAATGGGGACTAGAGTCCCCAGTCTTGCGTGTCCACAGCCCCAAGAGGTGTATGTTGTCCCCTAAGTACAGGTAGCTAGTAGTAGATGTAATTCATGAGGGAAAACTGTTAAAAAAAAAAAAAAAAAAAGTAGTCAAGGAAACCAGCCTGTGAGCATAGACTGATGGACCCTCCAAAAAAATTACTACCAGAAAGTGACTAGTGATATCACAACTGTCTCCATTACTGAGCTTATAAACACTTCTGGTAAATAAGAGGTTAATAACTCTGTTTATAGTAAGAAAAGATCCCTGCCCTCCGATACACACACTTCACTGTACCCAGATAATCCCTGGAGCAAGGAGGTTTAAGGTAATTTGTGGTGCAGCTGTCCTTTTCTGGAACATGAGCAAATTCTCCTGCACACGGTCAGCTGCAAGAACAAATGTCTATAGCAAATGAAAAAACAAGATGTTCAACCGCAGCCTTCTGCACTTGTAGGAGGGGCACGTGAGCTGGGCTGTTCCTCCTGCCTGAATCAAACTCCACGGCACGAAAGGGTTTAGTGCGCGGCTTATAGCCAAGTGGAAGCAATGTGTCAGCGGTGAGGGAGGAATGCTGGTGGTGGAAACCCAACCGATTGACATACAGTGGCCATAAAGTCATAGTAAATCTATTGTTTCGCCAGAAGGAAGCAGGATTAGAAAACGTATAATCATTACAATCCCCGCGCTATACAGCATCAAGTGACGGTTGCTCTCCCATTGCTGGTGTGGCTCATACTTGGCTTAATCCCACCAAAGTCTGTACTTGGGCGAAATCTTTGTATGCTCCATGTGGTTCAAGCCATAGTTATTGGGATGTTTTACCCAAGAAATACCTCCGTGGCACTGGAGAATTTAGCTCAGTTGTTTTAATGAGATACTTTTTCTGTTGTGTTGCTGCAGAGACACACCACAGTGCAAGTGGCAAGCTTAAAAATTACTATCTGGGAACTGATCCTCAGTAAAATCATTAACAAAAATCTAACTAATCAATAGAAGAAAAATCCAGCTCTCTGAAACAGATATCTTTTATCCACAAAGAAGTAAAAGTAAAAATAGAAAAGTATGTCATTAGCTGCTAGAGGCCAAACTCACTTCTGGTCTAACTGAGCTGGAGGAAAAAGCTGCATTTTACATAAGTCTGAGTGGCCTCAAGAGGGTTAAGGGAGAAACAGTATATGCAACCATACCTTCAGTTCCTTACTAATTGATGAACTAAATTGACTTACCCAACTCTGCTACTTTTTTTAACATCTCTTAAGAGATGCAAAACTGGTTCTGTATTTGTATTATGTGTTGCCCTAAAGGTAATGTTTTAGATTTCTGCAGTTGCACTTGTCTTGCAGGGTAGACTTGGAGTCTGTTTGACTCTCTTTGCACAGGATGCCCAAATGTCATACAGAGGTCTACATAAGCACAACCACGTTTCTGCCTCCCCAGCAGACACAATGGAGAGAAACCCTCAAGGAATTTCCTATTAAGCAGGGGAGGCTGAAGTCTCGAAAATAGTTTCAAAGGTTTTTCCATGAGGTGAGTGAAAATGTTTGGTGGAATATTAGAGCAGTTACATGGTAGATAAAATTGTAGTTGATGCTTTTTACAGTAGTGCGCCTGTGCTGTCTACGTTGTTTTTCTGAGTTTGACCCACAACCTTGACTTCTTCCTGCTGTATCTACTGAAGTTGTTTTGGTGGTGGGTTTCTATCGTAACACAGTGTCTTTTGTGATTCAGCTGTGGTCTGTTTTCTTTTGCAATGCTGGTAATATTAGTAAGAGGATACGATATGCCCCTGCAAGCAGTATTGCTGAGAGGGGAGGCTGTACCTGCCTTATACATGCCAGAGAACAGTGAATAGAAAGCCTGTACAGGCCAATGTTTGGGTTTTACTTACTCTTGATGCTCAAGAACAGCAAGTGCTTCTTGTTTGTAGGGAGATACAGACTGTAAGAGAGGATATGAAGGGGTTCATCTATTAATCTTTATAGTAGAGGGGAATTTTCTAATTCCTTTCCGGTTTAAAGTATATTTGGAGCCGAGATAACTATGAAAAATGCATTGGCTACATAAGGAACGCACCTACACTAGCGTACTAGCTGGTGTGGGATTGGGAAGGTGCTACTGGAATACAGCCTGCAAGTGCTCAGGGACTGCCTACAAGTGAGACAATGGTGATTCAATCTCAGTTGCTAAAAAAGGAGGAGAAGTTTGATAAACCGCAGGCTTTAGGCTAAAATAGTGACGTATTATGTCATATGGTAAAATTACTTCATATACACTTCTTCCTTTTTTTTTTTTTTAACAGGAATAGTTTTAACTAGAACACCAAATCCATAAGCCTCTGCTGTGTGTTTATGGTTACCCTGAGCTGTACATAGGAGGGTTTCCTGTTGAATGTGGCCAGTACTGCCTTTTCCAAGAGCAATTTAGGGCTGTCACAGATCTTGTGTAGAATGAAAATACTGGGTTTTGCATAGGATTTTAAGAGTTTGGAAAATCACTCTTCCAGCTTAGAGTGAAAAAAATATTAAACTTGCTGTGAAGGAAAACTGAGTAAGTTATTAAACACTTTTTTCTTTTTTTTTTCTTCTTTTTTTAGCCAAAAAAAACCCTGTTTACATTTGGGTTTTTAGCAAAAATAAACCTGTTTGCTTTTTTCTGTTCATACCTTCTACATTAGTAACACTGGAAGTTCCCAAATACTTTTGAAGTAAAACTAGGTATTCCTCCCTCTTAGAAAGTTATTCTAAGAGGTATATCAAAATATACAAGATATTTTGTGAATGCCCCCACTCTGTGTTTAATAAGACTCCCCTCGCCCCCCTCCAAAAGCCTTGGCTTTAAAATATCCATTAGTTCAAATGGGAGATAAACAAGATGAAGTTTTTTGAATAAATTTTAGCAATAGTTGGGATTTTTTTCCTGGAGTGAGAAGCTGACAACATGAGCAGTGCATGACAAGTACCTCATGAAGTGATGTGTTGTTTGTTTTGGTTTTATTTGTTTGTGGGTTTGTTGTTTTGTGGGGTTTTTTGGTGGTGTTTGTTTTTTTTTTTTAATTGGGTGGGAACACATGACTAGAAAATAAAGCTGCAATATCCCAATTGCTTGATTTAGGATAGAGCTTGCTTTTGCACTAAATGGTTGTGCTTCATGTATCTTAGCTTTGTTTTGAGGCTTATTTTTCAGTTTTTCTTTTTTTCTTCTCCCCCCCCCCCCCCCCCCCCCCCCCCCAGCCTGGCATTCATAGCTTGGGATAAAGAATTTCTGTTTATATTTACTTGGAGAGGGCTGAATTTAATTGAAACACAGAGCAACTCCTTTGTTTAAACTGGGTTATGCTGATTGTATACCAGTGTGAATCTGGTCCAGAGCTTTTGGAGAAGTGACTTAGCTTCTCTCCTCCTCTTTCACCCCTCCTTAAAATGGAGCGAGGGTTACCTGCTCCACTAAGAAACTCGGTAATGGTAGGGGCTGTTGAGATCCTTGACTGGAAGGTGGAAGGGAAGAATTAGGCTTTAAATTAATTATCTCGATAGGCACAAAAGCCCTGAAATGAATGAAATGGCAAAAAGCAGAGAAGGGGAACTGGAAATAACCATAATTCATCCCTGGGATTTTGCAAGCAGCTGAGCCCTGCCGAGGCAATGCCAGGAAGGGTTAACTCAGCAGCAGCTGGCCACCAGCGCTTGGTCCTTATCTCACTCTTATCCTCTGCTATTAACTGGCCACAATTATGGACCATATCGGTTACTGCCATCTGTTTTTTCACGAGGCGTTGGTCGGATTGTGGCCAGCAAAGGGGATTAGGGGGAGAAAGGCAGAAATGACAAAACGTTTCTGGGGCGCTGCGGCGGGGTCCCGCGTGCGGCCAGTGCCTGCCGCCATCCCCGACAGCTGCGGGGAATTAAGCGTTAAGATAAACTGTGAAGGCTGTTTCAAAGCTGCTGTAAAGGAAATGCATTTCTGCCTGCAGTTGTAATGCAGGGGTTGCGCAGAGAGAATTAAAGTGTAAAGCAAAGGTGGTGGGCGGTAGGGCGTGTTTTGGGTGATTTTTAGCTTCCAGTGTGGATTGTTATTGATGGGGTCGAACTTCATCAGCCACAAGCAAACAGCAACAAAAAGATGGATATTGGGTATGTTGAGTAGGAGAGAAAAACAACCTCAGACCGTTGACTGAAATGCCCCTTCAACGCTTATTTTTCTGCTAGTAATTGCCATCTGGGCTCTTGCTAAAAGAAAAGGCGTGCAAATCAGGGGCGGCTTCAATCACTGAAGGGTGTGACCAGGGAAGGCAGCACATTTAAGTTCTGATTGTCAATACTTTAAGAGCAATGAGACTTTTGACAAATACTGATTTACTGCAATGCTATTTTTTTAAAACTTTCCCAAATATCAGACCATCTTGCTGTAACGCGCGAAAGGAAAAGTTTTCAGCATGATAACAGGGATTCAAGAATTATTATGGCTCAACAGCTGGAGTTTGATTCCAAGTTTTACTAAGACCAGATTAATTAAATTATTCCAAAGTATGATATACTGCCAAAATAAGGCTCTCTGGATTTTATTATTTTGGGTAAATTAAATTAAGGATAATACAGATTTTAATGTTGGAAAATTAATACTAAATATTTAATATCCTTTCTTAATTTTTAATTAATACATGATAGTCAATATTCTAAGGATTAACATCAACAGAGGAACAAATCTAATTCTTTATAACACATAAGTTAGTGCACCTCTAGTTATTCCTCCATACTTGGTAAAGCTACTCCTTTCCCTCTCTCTGCTCCTGGTAGACTTGAGTAACAAATGGGGGAAGAAAAATCGTGTTGTAATGCCTTTTGGCTCTTCGTTATTTCAGGTCAGTTGATGCTTTTTGGATCAGGCAATGCTGTACGAATGCTCTTGACTTGATCTGTGCTCTAGATCTGGGGTAGGGGGTTTAAGGTTTTTTGGGTTTTTTTTCCTCTGTAGGAAAAAAGATTCACTTATTATTGGGAATAAGATGCACATGTATGAGAAGTAAAATTAAGCTGACATTGCAAGTCAGTGGTGTCAATTTGAGATCTAACTACCCTTATTCTGTATTTAAATAAGACTAGATGACTATTGTAATACTGTGCGTTAGCAAATACTGAGAAGTAATGGTTTTTTCTTTGTTGTTGAGTTCTTTATCTCCGTTTTTGTTAAAAATGTCAGAAATCAAAGAAGTACTATACTCACTGGCTTCTTGGAAATTATTCTTGGTTATTTTCCTGGATGCTGCTTATGCTGTCACATTTAGCTGTTACCTGGGCTTGGGTCTGGCAGCATCACCACAGAAGTTATATGGCAGCTCTTGGTTTGTTCACAGCTTGAAATCGGGCAACATCTAATAATGCTTTATGCAAACACAATCACTGCTGGCCTTTCTGGATACTCTAAAAATTCCCATGGTACTTCCCCTGAGCGGTGGTGCTTAATCCCTTGCTAACAAGTCCTCTCTTACTTCAGCCACCAGAAGAAATCTTGGGAGCTCGGGTCCTCTTACCTGCTGTGGTGCCTGCAGAGCCCTGGTGCTTTTCTCCCCTACAAATGCCAGTTTAACCTCTGTGGCAAACTATCATCGTCCAGGATAGGTGGCTGCCCGAAGGGCTACTGGGGGTGATCTATGGCCAGCATAACTTGAGTAAAGTCCTTGGCAGCTCGTGCCAGGACCTGGCATGAGACCTCTCTGCTGTCTCACATCTACCACGCAGTGACGTGGGATTGGCGCTGGGCTGGCTTGCCTGCAATATTTTTAACCGAAGGATGTAATGATCTCCTAGGCCTTCACATCAGCTGCTCTTCTTCTATACTGTTTCAGGTAATTGCTGAAACACTAAGTGTTCATTTTTATGCTGAAGTACATTATTACTATTCCTGTGCCCAAATGGGGTGTAAAGTAGAAATGTTCAGGTAGGTTGAGAGTAACCTTTTACACCTTCGTGCATAAGTGAAAAGCCTATGTTGTTGAACTCTGTTCCCTTGAGACTCAAGGTTAATCTGTCAATAGAATTCATAACATGATGTTAACTTTTTCTGCCTGTTAAAATCAGTTTATTAATTTTGAAAAATTGTACCTTCTTTCCTTGACTGTTTATGCAGAAATACTAGTGTGCTCTTCACTTACCAAAAAGTACACAGAAACATATTGGCACCATATCCCTGTAGCTGCTGCTGGACTACATATGTTCCCATCAGAATTTCTTCCAGCATGATTAAAAGATGTGAAAAGCACAGAAAGTTATACTATGTACACACATTCATGTGTCAGGCTCCTATTGTATTCAAGACTAAAATTCAAACTCTTCAAACATTTTTTAGATTCACCTATGTGATCGTTGCTCCCTTTGTATGCCTCCAGCTGTGCAAGAGCTAGCATTACAAATCTTTGTTGTATAGTGGAAATATCAAACTCGGGAATGCAAGAAAGAACTTGACTATGTGATGGTTCATGGTCTGCCTGATGAGTATATAAAATAAAAGCTGTCCACACCTTCAGTTCTTTACTGGAACTTTCCCTGGTAAGTGGCAGAAATTTTAAAAAATATTTTGTGGAAAGAGAGCTTTTGTTTAGTTGACCCAAGTATTAAAAGTAAAGTGGAAAAAAATGATGTTAGGTAATCTTAAGTCCATTGTTATTTGTGTCTGCATGTCCAGTTAAGTAACCTCTGCATACACTTGGGTAAAGGATTTACTACCCTTGCAGCTAGTTTGTGGAGATAACACTTTTTTAATGAAAACTTCAGAGCTATGTTAGATGCCCTTGGGACTGAATTGGCTACCCTTCCATATGTCACCTAACATGTGGTCTCCGGGCCTGTGTTATAAACTTGGTGCCAAACTAAAGTTTTCAGAAACTTAATAATGAAAAAATCAATGAATTTTTCCTGAAGCTTGTAATTCTGTCTGTTCACTTTGTAAATGTTTGCTAAATGCTGCGGGTTTTGTTCCTGTTTAATTTACTCTTCTCTATGAACAAGAGCACTGGTTTTACTTCTGTGTTACCTTCTATGTTGTGCAAAGAGCTTATACCCAAAATATTTATATACCCACATCATGGCAAATTGGGATATTGTATAGATATTTCTTGGCCTTCGTTTTGCTCCAGTACAAATGACAGCTCTGAGAAAAGCATCGGTTTCAGTGAAGGCTGTCGGATCAACCTGCTCGGTTTGGGTTTTAGGAAGATGTTTGCTGCTGGAAGGACTCGGTCGTGTTTGTCACAGGTTCCTGGGGGACGGGGGTGACCGCCTTGCCTGCAGCACAACGGGCTTTGCGGGGTGCAGGAGCGGCCTTCTTCAGCAGAGGGTGCCCCGATATATTTGACAATTACACGGGGCCACCTGCAGAGCGGGAGAGCGGAGGTCAGGTCGCGGCAGGGTTGTTTTGGCTGTCGGGGTGGTGTGTTGCGCCCTCCCCTCGGGGGCAGAGCAGGGTGGATATGAAGACACAGTGTAGCCCCCCGATGAGCATCGAATAAAAAGCAGCTGGTGGTCCTCGTCGCAGGAAGCTGGGCTGTGCTATCGGTGCTCGCTGGGTACGGGGCAGAACTAATTAATGCCCGCGCTGCTTCGTGGGTGGCAGCGTCTCACGGCCAGGGGCTTACGGTTAGCACGGCGGGGTGGAAATGATTTGTGAGTGACTAGAGAGTTCACGGCTATCACCAGTTTCCCTAACAAGATGTCTTGTAACTTTGTGTCGCATAAATGGGGCTGAGGCTCTTCCAGCAACTCTCCCCAAACTGAGCGATGGCAATGTGTGGAGGAAATCAACAGCGGTGAATGTGTCGTATGGTTTCATTCATTTATTAATCTGTAGTGTGGTATCCCCCGGTTCTGTAGCAGCAGAAAGGAGTAAACTTTCTTGCAGTGAAATCAAACCACGGAAGGTGCTACGAACTTGACTGCGGTCTGAATTGCTCCCCACACATCTCATATGAGTGGTGGGGAGAGGTATATTTGGGGGGAAAAAAGGGAGGTGAAATAATGTTCTCGGATTGCTTTTCTTGGGAAGGTGCATAGGGCAGCACTGGTCATGAGGAAAACCTTGTCCTTACCCCTCATCTCAGCATCAGCCTTGTGAGGGAGCTGCAGCCTTGGAGCAGCCTGGGTGACTGCTGCGGGTCCGCATGGGTCAGGGAGGAAACATCCATGTTTAATAAGGCATTCAATGGTAGCCAGCCTCCTTCAGCTGTAAGGAAAGATCAGTGCTTCCACAAGTCATGGACCATGAAACATGATCTCTCCTTGCCCTAGCGAAGATATCTGGTTACTTTTCCAGAAGATGACATGGACTGGTGTTGCACTTCGCTAGATCGATGGGGCTGAGTCTGACTTTTTTTTTTTTCTTTCACAAAAATGTTTAATGTCTTTTGACTAGGGGGAGTCACTCCTGAAATGCAGGAGATGTATGGTTGTAGGCTGAAACCAATGGATTTATTTTCAATTTATCCTGCAGGCAGAGAGACACTTCTGACTACTGTGTTTTCCAGTAGTAGGCAAAAGGACCCTCATTTATTTTCTTATACTATCTTTCAAAACTTTTTTCATGATCCTTTAGATATTTAAAGGGATCTTTGATTAAAAAATCCATTAGATTTGTTTATAAATATTGATACATTGTTAAGGATGGCAGCCACATATCTAAAATATCTTTGGTTGTGGAAAAATGAATTTATGCTTGTGAAACTTAATAGTAATAATACTTTGTGATAGTGGTAACTTCACCTTAATTCTGTCTTTTAAAGGGCTTCTCAAACTTTCATAAATTATACTTAAGCAACAGAAGCAGCAGTTTGAATTCAGTATGAAAACTGAAACTGGTCAGTCTCACTCAGATCACTTTTTAATCTTCTGCCATAATTTGCTTTCTTCAGCTTGAGGGAGAAAGTGAATGTTTCTTTCTCTTTTTTTTTCTGAAAGACTAATACCAACTAAAATGATTAACTTCGATCTCAGCTTGAGACCTGGGAATTATGTGGCTTCAAGTAAATAACTGCTAAGGTTAGGTAATTTCTTTGGATAGAAGCTAGTTTTTCTGTGTTTTGTGGTATGTTCTGTGGTGGTGGTAGGGTTTGTTTTTGTTTTTTGGGGGGGTGTGGGGTTTTTTTTGTTATGGCTTTTTGGGGGGTGGTGGTGTTTTGGTTGTGTTTTTTTTTTTTTTTTATTTTGGTGGGGGGTTTTGTGTGTGTTTGGGGGTTTTTGTTTGCTTGTTTTTGTGCTGTTTTTTGGGTGGGTTTTTTTTGGGTTTTTTTGGTTTTCTTTTTTTTGCTATCATAGTGAGCAATGGCTGAGGTGATGTGTTAATTATATTGGAGCACTATGTGGTTTCCTCAGCAAGGAATTCGGAGCCAAATGCCGGGACTGTAGAGGGGCCCTAATTGGAGGCAGTGTGGAGACTGTCCTGTGTGCTGTCTTTGCGTGAATCTGGTGGGGCGGGCACGTGTCAGTATGAAGCTGATGCACGTGTCATTCAAGCATGTTATTCATCCCATTGTACAGCTTTTTGGACAGTCGAGTTGCCATATAGAAAGAAAAGGAAATCCTTTCTGAAATAAAAATAACTCTTAACAGTGAAGCCTGAAAAAGAAACTGTTTTCCTTTATTCAATGAGTGTTGACACCTTCAAGACTTTGAAGTGTAAGTGCATCTTCATCCACAACAGAGAGGAGAGTATAAAGTAGACTAATCAAATCTGGCACCCTTTTTTCTTTGGAAAAATTAGCAGCTGAAGGCTTTTAATCCAAAAGGGTTTAGGTAAATCAAAGCTTAATTCTAAATATTTATATAAAATAAAAATTTTATTAGAAACATTGCCTTTCAATAGCACAAAAGGCTTCATTTGGAATTATTTTAATTACAAGCTAAAATATCTGTAGAACCCTACTAAATATTGCCAATGAAATATAAGTAGGCTATGATTTCTATTCTAATTGCCAGCTTGTGTTATTTCCTGTGGTAAGAGTACCTAATATTTAGTGACTTCCCTCACTTCATCATGCTGATTTTCTGCCTTGTGTCCTTTGGTTGGAGCATGGGCAACCTGTGTGTTTCTAGCACTGATCCTGATTGTAGCCTATAGACTGTATTCAACACTGCTTTTGAGACTACCTGCCTCTAATAATATAGTATTTGGTATTTCTATGTGGTTTTTGTGAAACTATAATATTTGCTGCCGTGGTGGTGCTTTTTGCATGAACTGACACTGAAGTAACACATGGCACGCTCTTAGCTTGATGTGCTGGGATGAGCTTGCAGGTCCCGCATGTGGATAAGAAGAATTCCCTTTGCTTGCTTCATCATGTCTTCAAACACTTTTCCTCTATTTCTAGGTGTTAATGAGAAAACAGCTGGGGTATGAACCCAGAAAGAGTTCCTAGCAAATGCCATATTTGTTAATCCTTAAAAATCCCTTCCGTACTTGCATTTTACATGCTCCATGAAGTGCTACTGTCAGTCAATGGTATAGACCAAAGCATTTCTTGAAGGTCTGAGCAAGAGGAAGGTGGCAGTTGTGCTGCATGAGGAGCTGTTGACTGTGAGAGGGTCAAGTCCTTGCCCTGGAGCAAGGCTTTATAGTGAAACCTGGTATATAAGGATGGGGCTGAAAACAATACATGGTGAATTTCCCCCCCTTGAAGGAAAGATATGAAATGAGCAAGAAGTTGTTATTTTTTTCTTGAATGAATTTAAAGTTCAGATGGAGAAACTTCCATTACATGTTTTAATTAGCCCCTCTAAACGCATCTCGGACAAAGGCTATTGTTCCAGGTTTAGCGACTCAAGGAGTAGTTAACACACAACATGATGAAAACGTGGGTTTGGGTTTGTGTGTTTTGTTGTTTGGGTTTTTTTTTTCTTCTGAAATAAGCAATGTTTGCAAGTACAAGTAGGGAAGACGAAGAGTGCTGGCTGGTGGTGAAGCCCCCAGTGAGTGGTGTATAACAACATTCAAAGTGTGTCCCTCTGCTAGACCTGGCAAATTATCCATTTATAAACAACTACATCTCTGTTGTGAAATTCTGGTTTGTGAATGCTGTGGGAAAAATGGTACCGAGTTACTTCTCCCCAGGGTAAGTGAGTGCAGGTAACGGATGCCAACCCTAACTAAAGCGGTGGCTCAGTGTAGCTTCTCTCATACAGCTACTTGGCACGTATGCAGATAAGATAAAATACAGACTCGAAAAGCACCAAAGGTCCTGGTTTTATGGGGCCTGTACTACATGCTTGGTTAAAAAAACACTTGCAGGACCAGAGGAGAAACTCTATTAAATGCATTTAGCTGCAGAGTGCTCTTCTGGCTCATGACAATCCAGGTTTACCCAAGGATTGCTGTAGTGTGCTATTAAAATGGGTCAGATACAGCTGCGTGTGCTATTAACGCTACCAAGTGCTCTGCAGTTTCTAGATGTCTTATGTGCTTCAGAGCAGAAGTACAGTGATGCCCTAAGGGGCTGAAAAACCCTCACTGAACGCATCTTCCCAGATAGAGAGAAGGATCGGATTGCGGCTCTTGGCAAAAACATTGTCAAGTTAACTTTGCAAATGCGTAAAATGTTATTAATTTTAATTTGGGTAATTTCTTAGTTAAACATGCAGCCAAGTTGAATGCTAGGCTATGCAGGATGCCTTTAAAACCTTTTTCTTCTTCCCATTATCAGATAACTGGTGAGCAATAGAGACAGTTTCTAAAACGGGTTTTTCAATGTTTCCTGGTTTTGTAGGACTTGACCTGTTTGTGCTCATAGTGACAAGCTTCTAGAGGGTTTCTTACTGTGAAGTTGGCAGTGAATTAATGAATTATTTCTACCTATGATCCAGTTGCAAGCGTGTTATGAAACAAAACACAAGTAGAAAGCTGGGGGGTAGCCTTCAGAAGGAAAAGGAAATGGTTAAAAAACTGCAACCTCTTATGGGAGATTGTGCTTCCCTCTGCATTCTTGTAAAGCAGAAACTGTTAAAATAAAAACAAAACAACAACAAGAAAAACAACCAAAAAAACCCAAACACAACCCAACAGTATGAGTGTAAGATTTAGTGGCCAACGGTTGCTCTTTTAAAACATGTGTGGAGTTGAAGTGTTTGCTTGCCCAGACAAGTAAAGTGCTGGGGATCTGCTAGTATTTGAGCAGTTGACTCCCTGCCACTAATATAATTATTTATAGTGTGGCACAGGCAAAGTGACTTACTCCAACAGACACCAAATAGGTGGGTAATATTTTTACACTCTGATGTTTCAGTGGAAAGTAACCAAAGAGGACTCGCATTAGTCATGGTATAAGCAGTTAAAAAAAAAAAAAAAATCCTTCAACTCTTTTCTCTATTTCATCACTTGTATAAGCAACACATTTCTGTGTATAGAGTTATAGGTTTTTCCTTCTAAAGATGTCAGATAGCTTTCAAAGAGCCCAGTGTTCAGCTTAACAGCTGCTCTTGCCTTTTTTAAACAGGGCTTCTTCATTCATAAGAAATACAAGGAAAGTGTGTCTGTACAGCATCTGGCAAAGTAGTCCCCTGATCCCTTACTGGATAGGTAGGTACCACCAGTATTTAGGTATACTTTGAAGCTTGTTTTATGCTTTGAAGTGCTTTCTCCTTCATGACCTTTCAGAGTGCACTTATTCATTGTTCCTCCATTAAACATGGAAGCTTTAAAGTCCCAAAATATTACACATGGATGGCAAAATGACCGTTTACTAGTGTGCTAAATATCTGCCTTCAGAGCTGTGCACTTAGCTTTTCTGCTGGCACCATTTTGGATTTGCTTTTGACGCTTGGATGTGGTGGGGAGGGTGAATGCTGGGCATTAGAGGAACAAGCTACTCGCAGGTTCAGGCTTTGAGCACTTACAAGAGAGAAAGGGGGGGAAATGACAAATAAGCCAAAGTTTTTAAAAGCTCAGCATTGCATGTCACTGCCTTAACCTGGCTTTAACTTGCACCTCAGTAATAGTCAGTAATGGTGACGCATGCTATTATTTTCATGAGTGGAGTAGCAAAATACTTCAACTCATGACAGTAACGTTTAGAAATATGCTCTCCCATTGGTTATTGCTTGTATTTCTGCCTTTCTGTATTATCCCCAAGAGGAATACAAATTTTAAAATGAGATATTTTACATTTGAATAAGATAGGTAGTGTTACATATACGTAACAACATTTTTTCACATCTTCATATTAGTGTATGAGTGTTTCAGCAACCTGGAGTTATGACAGTGCTTTTGTCCTCTGCTGCTGCCTTTGTGGTCAGGTCTCCTGACTCTGTTGAGAGTGTTAAACATGGTTTAAGCTTTTCAAAAGAGGAATAAGCATCCCAGGAAGTGATGTTCCTCACTTCTGAAGTGGCTATATAATTTTCAGTCTATTCTTCCACCAATTGACAACTAAGGTTGTAAATGGGAGTGAAAGTCTTCTCCATATTGATGAATGGGAATAGCTTTCCCTCCTATTTTGACTTGCACTTTTAACATGTTTGCCGAATATCTGTTGAGCCATGGCAATGTCGCTGCCTCTCCACGATGTGCCAAAATTTGCCTGGCCCACTTCTTTTTTTTTTTTTTTTTTTTTTAATTATTATTCATTTTAAGACTGCGAATGGTATCATACAAAGATACAATTCAGTGAAATGCTTTTGCATCTTATGGCTAGGGCTGTGTTTAAGGGCAAATGCTCAGCTGGTGTCTCGCTACGGTTCTGCGTTTTTCAGTGGATTTCTGACAACTTACCCTAGTGAAGGGCCTGCCCTTTCCTCCACTACTATCGAATTACATTGACCAAGCATTCTGCTTGCAACAGAAAAGTGCAGCAAATTATGATTAGTAACATTGGCTGAAGACCAGCTCTGAAAAAAGCTTCAGTTATATATTTTCATTACTTAATTACAGTGAATGAGAAATGCGTTTAATTAGATATTTTAGTATATCTGTTAAGGAAATTGGTAGGCTAGGACAGAGTGTAAAGATTGCTTATGCTAATAAGCAAGGGCTGAGTGTGCCAATAACCCATGACACAAGGAGCTAAAATTGTGTATTCAATCAGGAAGAATGATGCAAGAAGCTGGAGAAAAGGACTGGGGGGTGAGGGGAGAGCCATACCAAAACCAACCTGATTTTGTGCCTGCCTTGGGCTTGAGGTGGTCTCTTCCTAAAGCTCATAGCCCAGGGCTTACGACACGGGCAAAGCGCGCAGGAGCTTAGGGCAGAGGTGCCCAAGTGCTGGGGCAGGAGCTGCCCCTCTGGCCTCGTGCCAGGGAAAAGGGATCCTTTGGGGTGCCAAGGCCCTGGTCACCTCCTTTTTGGCTGTCTGTCTCTGCCTGCAGGCAGGAGACACCCCACTTTCCTGGCTCTATGGAAATGCTATTGATGAGGTGGTTAAAAGTCTACTGTTTTGGGGCACTTGGCTGACGGGTTTGTCATGATTAAGCAAATCGCTTTTTTTTTTTTTTTTTTTTTTTCCTTCTTGGTCATCTTTTCAACTAATGTTTTAGTTTGGGTTTTGGTTCTGCAATGGTTTAAAAAAAAAAAAAAAATTAATCCACCAGAGTGTGGCTAACCTGGGCTGCCCATGATTGCACTGTCTGTGGCTTTCTTGGGGAGGGGGAAAATTATTAGTGGGAAACTTGGCAGACATAAGCTTTAAGCTTTTTCTTGGTACAAGTTTTTTTCACTGCTTATGTGGGATGATGAAGATATTATCAAGAATAATTATGGATCTTATTCTTCCTTTCTCTATGTTTTTAGTTGAGTTTAATTTCTCTGGATAGAATGGTCTATGTTTTAGGGTTTGACTAATGCCAAATCAATGGTACTCTTTGGTTCTAGTTTTTGTATTAGAAAGTGAGGGGCTGTATGCCTACAGGTATTTATTGTGACAGTGCATTTTCTCCCCTGCATTTTCTGCTGTCTTGTATAAATCAGCCAGCAGTACCACCAATTACATGTTGTTATGTGGGCTGCTTTTGTGTACACAATAACGGGTCTTAGAGGCAAGAAAACTCATCTCTACAACTCGGTCCTCGAGTAATAGATAAAAGTCTGTGTGACTGTTGCTGTGGATAGATGTATTCTGTTTAATTTTTTTAATAGTAAGTCATAAGTTCCAGAACTTAACTTTTACTGGCTTACAACTTGAGAGCAATTTCCAGAGTTCAGTTTATAAGCCTCTGGGAGGGTTTTTGCAATAGCTTTTTTTTTTTTTAGGGGGGTTTAGGTATTTCAGCTATGACAGGACTGAATTTCATGCTCCTCTAGTATCAGACACTATTACTTAAAATAGTTCCACCCCGCTGTGGGCCGAGCCGGTTTCCCTTACGCTGCAGCAGACGGCAGCTTGCCGGGAGAAGGGCAGTGCAGGGGCATGCCTGAGCTGCTCGGGAAAAATCCACTCAAACAGCCATCTGCAGATGAAAGTTAGGGATTACTCATCAGAAAGATCAGTTGTTTAACCTTTAATAGCACCTCTGGTAGGGTCTTTGTCAGAGACAGCCCCGTGCTTTCTGCTAACCTTTCCTGACTAGGTATTTCTAGCCAAAGCAGCCTCTAATAAGAATTTCAGTTGTTCCTCTTGGCTTTTTCCTTAAATAGTCCACAGTGGCTCAAATGTATGTGCTGATGTAACTTGGTAGAGCAGGATGTCCTCTAGAGCAGGTTGTCAGGTGGAGATAATTGTCACCAGTTCATGCACCTCAGCAGAGCTCGAGTAATTTCTGTGGTCGGAGGCTCTGCTTTAATGTTGCTGCGTGTTGCTTTAGGAAGGTATGCTGTACGTGGTATCTGCTAAGCATGGGTGACTGTGCCTGCTGTTCTTGCAGGCGAGAGGTGTTTCTTTCACCTAGAAAGGTTGTCCTCTAACAAGCACGGATCGTTTTGGGCATTGGATCTGGCATTGGATCTGAAATGACTGCAGAGAAGAGAGCGAGCTGGAGATACTTTGCATCACTTTCCATGTGCAGGGGTGGAAGCACAGCATCCTCCAGCTTGTGCTAACCTGACTGGAAGGGCCGAGTTAGAAATGAGACATGAACGTGGATGTGGGCACAGCTTGTTAATTTTGACATGCGTATGCTATTCACAAGAAATCTTGACTTTGGAGACAAGACTCTTGTACAAGAGGATGCTTCTCTGGCTTTTCAGTCTTAAAATTTTACTGCTTTTTTTCCCCTACCAAAATATTCTGAGTATTGTCAGACAGGTGTAAGAAAGCAGGAGGTGGACCATGGGGAAGAAGAAGGTGGAGAGTAGAAAAGAGAAAATGAAAGATAATTTAGAGACATTCAGAGCTGAGCAGTACCCACAATATTGTATTTAAACCCTGTGCATGTAACTGATGAAGAAAAAGGTGGTGGTTTTATCCAAGTTAAAGAGGATCAAAATATCTAAATATTTCTTATGTAGATTTTTTTAAAAAAATAATTGCCTAGACTGGAACTGCCACAAAATGAACTGCTTCAAACCCACTGATAATGGTAAGGCATTTCCACTGTGTAAATGACTGCCTACACACTAAACTTAAAAGCAAAAAAGCTTTTAAGCACGTTTTACATATAAAGCAGCAGTTACTATTGTCTGCAGTACTGACAGTAGTTGATTTGAGCCTAAATATGTGTAAGAAGTTGCAGCAGTGATAAAGACAGCTTGTAAAAGTTGGGAGCTATAAAAGAGCAGCAACTTGGTTTATACATAAGAACATGGCATTGGCAACATTTGGAATTGAGTCACTTTAATTATCAGAAGGATTTTTGTGATTTAGAGATTGTAAACGAGAGTAGGCTTAAGGAAAAAGTTGCAATAAACTGCAGCCGCTTGTAGGAATGACAAGCAGTTGCTTGGCTGAGCTAGAATCCAGAAGGTGAAAGCATATTTGTGTGGGACACCATGGTGCTTGCTCAACAGAAACCATTAAAATTCAATAGCTTTTTCTGTACCGGAATTATTAGAAATGGCAGACCTAAGGCTTTACAGGTAGATACAAAACCTGCTCTCTCTGTATCTCTAGAATTATCAGGGAAGGCTTAAGGAGCATGTCCATATTTATAAACTGAGGAAAACTCCACCACTCTGCCTCTTGCAATAAACACAGTATAAAAACATGTGTTAAATGCCCGCAAGGCAGTCATGCATTGTGGGAGAAGATAAGTCAAGCATTTTGGTATTGAAAAGAAAATTAAAAGTCCCAGTCCAAGATTGCTTTTGGGCACGGGAACTGAAGTCTTTCAGAAAGTTTTGGAACCTTAAAGCGTATGAATGTAAAAAATCCTTCTTAAGAAGGATTACCAGTCCTAAATATAAAAAGCTTACTTTTTGTGAAAGTTGGATAAAGGCAGAGGTTTTGCATTCTGTAAATGTTATCCAGGCCCAGAGCAGTGCGTGGCAAGCAGTTAGAAAGGATCAACCTGCCTCTACTGATTTAAAGATGACCACTTAGCCCAGTGTTGCACATGAAGCACCATCCCTCTCTTGGTGGATACATCCTCCTCTTCAGTGGGTATCGAACTTTTTCCCCCTAAGACGGACACAGCCCCATCCTATTGTCAAATGAAGACTGAAAAGAGTGGGGAGTGCTGCCCCAAAGTTAGTGCATTTGAGGCTTATTTCAGGAGAACAGGCTGGGGCTGGAACAGCACCTGGGCTTGTGGCTGGGCATGGCCAAGATTGTGTGGGGAGCTCCTGGCAGTCAGCCAGTGACGGAGAGCACCTTGAGATGCCAATGCATACCCAAGGAGTGCACACAAAAAGATATGACCATTAAAAGAAAAAGAAATGTAGCTATAAACCTACGGTGTGAAAAAATCATTGTAGAAAGATTGTATCTGATTTAATTATATGTACTGTCTTAGTTGGGTGAAAATTTATTTAAAAAAAAAAAAAGTAAATCTCAATAGAGTTGAGAGTCAAGCTGCAAATAGGAATACCCTCATTACTGTAGACAGCTACATCTAATTCTTTTGCATTTTAATGACTTGACTAAAGTTCCAGGTCTGAATATGCCACAAATTTTAGCTGCAGAAATGCATAAAAGGATTTAATTTGTTCTTAAAGAGAACTTATCTAGTTTTCAATCTAATATATATGACTTTTTGCTACTGTAGTCTCTATCAAAAGTCAGGGTGTGATTCCTGTAGGTTCTAAAGAGGTTGCTAAGAAGAATATTATTGTAGACACCTTACAGTGTTGAAGTGGTGGTTGCAAATGAAAGGCAACCCACCCTCTCCTCCTGCCCACCAAAACCCCTGCCAAGATGACTTACTATGGATGAGGTAACTTAGGAGGAGTAAACAAATTGCCTGCTTAACCTGTGCCAGTGCTGATGCCTTAACTGCTGTGAAATGGAGGGGAAGAATAATTTATTTAATTTTAAATATGCCTTTGGAGTTGGCTTCCAGTCCCTGCTCCGTGGTGGGTTTGCTGTGTAGTATCAGACATTTCACATAGACTTTCCATATCATACTTTCTGTATCGTGCATTTCTATTTCTGTTAAATGAATCTGCCTCTTGTCTTTGAGAGCCTTGCATGAGTTTTTAGTTTGGTACAAGGGCTGCGAGTACTATCATAATGGGTGTTAAGGGAATTGTTTCTGCAGTATTTAGTCAAACTCAAGTAGAATTAAAATAAGCCTTCCAGTGAGAGAGTTGGTCTCAAGCACGGTGTTCCTGGCATTGAGAAGACCATCTGTGGCAGCGCTTCTGTCTAATTCTTCACACAGCTTTTTTGACGTATAGCTCTTTCTGTATCGATCTTTGTCTGAGGATGGAAAAACAAAGCTTTGTTGTGAAGGTGACTGCACAACCACGTAGAGCATTGGTTTCAGCATGCTGCTGGCTGGCTCAATGAAGAGAGCAAATCTTCAAGTAATGTTTGCTGCTGTAGTTGGTGACATTATCAAATTTCCCAGTGCAAATACCTTTGAGAGGAGCAAGCCTTCAGTTTTTCTTCTTAGGATCATTTAATGAGTCATTATTTACTTTTGTCACACAGCAATGTGGGACTTGATTTCTGGGAAAAAAAAATAAACTCTGCCAAGGTTGTTGCTGAACAGAAGCAGCATATTTCCCATAACAAAGTTTCAGGTCATCGCATGCGAAGCTTCCAGATATAACTTTCATTGCAATTTCATATTTTCCACTACGTTCCTGAGGAACAGCAGCTCCTTTCAGATAAGGTCTGCTCAGTAATGAGCTTGAAAGCTGTTTCTGCTTGGAAAAGGGAAATCCATTAACAACACAGGAGAAGTACCATAAAAAGTTAGAATGTAAAGCTGGGAACAATACAGTTTGGGTTAGGACAGCAGGAATTTTAGGATGGTTGGATGTACAGTCTCAGAGGAGCCTGGGCATTGCTGCCCTCCTGCTGCAGGGTGGGACAGGGTGTGCTCCCAGATTGCGATTTTGGGGTTTGATTTCGCTACAACCCTTTAAGCCAAGTAGTTTCAAGGGTCTGAGTTTGCCACTGTCCTGATGGAGTTTGGCAAGTGATGGGGGAAGAAACTTGCTTTTGTTTGCTTTAAACTTCACTGGTCTGTTGTTCCTGCACAGTGTTGGTTCTGTTTTGGGGATTTTGTTTTTCTTTAAGCTGAATAACAAAGCAAATAAGCTAAGCAAGTTTATGGGGTGCTCTCCAACTTAAAAGTGGGGTAGACAATATTGTGCCCAGCCAAGCCCTGGAGTGATGAGGGGCAAATGCTCGTGTTGTCTTAGTCACACCGTGTGTCAGATGAAAAAGAAACCCAGCTATCTTCCTGGACAAGAGTAATTTCTAACCTTCATTCAGATAGAGAAATTGTTTAGAAGGTATACTTGCAAGCCTGCAGTGCCAGGGCTGGAGGAGAAAGAGGCAAAGGAGGAAATGGTATGTTTTCTCCAGACTAGCCTGGACAGTTTACTACAGTGGTTTAGGAAGTAGTAGGGACTGATTTTTGACACCATGTTAGTATGTGAGATTTGCCTCCGGTACACTTCTCGGCTGTGAACTTGGTAGGAACTACACACGTACAAACCAGCTCTTCTAACTTCTGCATGACTGCAGTGCCGGGTCCCCATCTGTTATAAATAGAGGCAACTTCAGCAAAGCTACTGTGACTTATGCCAGTCAGGGACTTGGCCCAAGATGTCAGGCTAAAACATTGATAGGAAATCTCTCTGACTTTTATTTTCAAAAACTCTTAATTTCAGCAGCTCTGCATCCATGTTAGGGCTCCTCTTTCTCTTTTCCCCCCTCCCTCCCTCCTCGCCTGCTGCTCATATACATTTTGTTTGTCAGCTTTGGAAGTGCATCAAACTAAATCAAAGCAGAGGTGTTGGGGGGTTTTTTTGGTCCCTGAATTTTGTTTTCCTCTTGAATGTCAACTCCAGTGGAAATATAAGAACTCTTGGCTCAGCTCCTGAGGTGTGAACTGACAGTAGCCTGTTCCTAGGACGTCTTTCTCTTAACCAAAATATGTAATAGATACCTTGCAGCACAAGACTACAAGAAACGTATGGCAGCTTTCTTTAAAATAGATCTAGGCAAGCAGTCAGCAATCTTGTATGTGGGTCTCCCCAGTTCTCTGACTGCTTGGTTGCAAGCCATGGGTCACCCATGGCATCAGCTCTATTAGCAGTTACTACTGGGGTTGTACAAAGCCTTACATTAAAAATAAGGGATAAGAATGTCTTTTCACAAAGTGAGACTGCTAAAATTTGCAAACAGAAAAGGGAAGAAGGCACTTTGATTCTTGATATGCTTAAAGGGATGCTTCTCAGCCAAAGACTTGACTACAGTTCGCAAGTGTCACGATGAAATCTTGACTGTTTGCCCAAATCCTATTATCATTCAGGAAGTTCGTGATGAGTAGATTTAAGCTCTAATCATGCAAAGCATAGGAAAGTATGTGAGAATACCCACCTTTTATGGCATGGCATTTGTTGGCAGTATCGCCTTGGCTGTAGCAGACAAGATTAAAGGATTAGGAAGTAAGCCAGATACCAAACTGCTGCTGCTGAAGTTGTAATCTGCCAGTATATTGATTACAGAGGAATTTTTTTAAGCCTTCGGTACAGCATCCTGTATCCTTATTTCTATGTTAGCTTGTAAGTGTATATCTTTGATAAAATGGAGACCTTATTTTGTACGAAATGTGAGGTCTCCTATTGTTGAGATGCAATCGATTAGTTTGGTCCATTTCTGTAGCTGTCTATGTGAATTTGGTTCTTTTCCTTTTTTCCTATGAAGTTTACTGTGAGAGAGAACCAGATTTTTAACAGTGTTAATATGAGTAGGGAAACCCGTGCTGAAGTCTGTTCTTATACTGGGGCAAGAGCAAACTTCAGTCTTCTTTGGAGGATGCTGGCCATACCTGACACTGCCTGCCTGCGATCCAGTTTCTTCTCTGGAAGACATTCTAGAACAGAGCCCTAAGGCTTGTTCTCCAAATCCCTGCTTAATTTATTGTTTTTCCCCAAGTCAGAATACATTGTAATGCCGCTACTTAAACAACTGAGGAATTCGGCATTTTTAAAAATTAGCAGTATGAATGTAAGGAATTGAATGTTAAGCTCCCGACCTTCCTTTCTGTGTAAGGTTACACTCGGTAGGATGCTTTTCCACAAGGCTCTCAATCTGGGCTCGTAGCGTTAATAGCACCAAGGGAGCAAGCTGGGAGGAAATACTCCTGATGGATTGAGGTAGCGCGAAAGTGGAGCGGAGTGGGACCCAGGCAAAACGGAAATCCAGGGAAACTGCTCCATCAAGTGTTGAAATGTAAAACTGGCACTGTAGTACACTAAAAATACTGGTCTTCCTTGGGCCAGAAGCAAGGTGCTTTGCAGGTGAAACATGCAAAGCCCCTACTAATCTTCATAGGGACAGATTTAGCTCTGAGCTGCGTAACACTTCAAGGGATGACCTTCATTTTAATTTGATGTTTACTCCCTTAAAAATCTAACACAGTGGCCAGTTGAAGGCTGATCTCTTTCTTCTGAACAGTTCTAATACAAGCAAATGTTTTGCATGTATACAAATCCCATTCAACTGCACACTTTAAAAGTAAATATTTACTTGCTTTCCTTTGAAATTGCGCAGTAAGAGTTCCAAGATTTGTAGGGAGAGAAAAGTAAGCAGTCATTTCATCTTGAATTTTAAGAGTGTATTTAATTATTCTGTTAATTGTTGATGGATATAAAGGCTGGCCTACATGAACAAATATCACTGAAATAATTTGTAGGTTTAGATATGGTAGGCTTTCTTGCTTCCTTCCACCATGGAAATCGGAATCCTCCTGACCTGAGCCTATATTTTACTTATTCACTTATTTATTTAGGATATTTGTGTTGCTCACTGCTTAGAAAAAGTTTAGCATCTACATGTAGACCTTGATTTTTTTTATTTTTATTTTTTCCAAATGAGTCCACTCTCGCATAGCTACTTGAATCAATTGAAGTAGATTTTTCCTAAAGTTCTTGGCTTCTAGGGCTTTCTGAGAAACTACACTGAAAAGTTCCTGAAAATTCCTAAAAGAGAACAAAAAATTTATAAAAATCTTGGTTGGAAAAGCTAACTAGGAAATGCACAGGAATAATTTAATATGGCTCGATTTTCATGAAAATGCAGTGCTATGAATAATTGCATTTTTGAAAAAGGAAATAAGAGCTCTTAAATGTCAAGTCTTCAAAAATCTCATCGCTATTTAGATTTAAAAGCCATTGCTGACAGATTTTTAGCTGGGTGGCAGAAAATATGTAAATGGTTTCTTCCAGTATTTTTACTTAAAGCCATTGAGCTTTTGCTTGCTTCTGCCTGCATCCCAGGGGCTGCCCCAGGACTTGTTTTGTCACGCCCTGACCGGTACCTTCAGGAACCCCAAAACTTTGTTCTGCTGTATCACCTTTGTCCCCAAACGCTGAACGAGGTTGAGGGAGTGTACAAAAGCTAAAAATTTTCTTATAAGCCTCAGAAACAGGTGCCAAATATTCATGTTGCTGATCTGCCAGGCAGAGGCCGGAGCTGAGCGGCCCTCTGGCCATATGCAGTAGCTGCTCCTCATCATTGCTTTGTCTTTTGGGGTAATGACAGAGCTCAGGGAAATGTGCAGCTGGGAAAAGAAGTCCTTAATTCTGAACTTAATTTGGATTACTTAATTTAAAAATTGTGAATTCCTAAGCTTTTTAATTGACTTAGAGGATACAGCATGGCATTCATCTTGCCTAACACTAGATACCTACAAACTGCATCTAAGCTAGCTTGTAGTCAGTGGAGAGAAAAAGACACTTTTTGGGTGCAATTCAGATAGCATGTGTTAGTCGCCTGCCTTTAGATTTTGCTGGGGGCCTGATCCGTGCTGAATAAAAAGTGGGTGCAGACGCCTCTGGTCACCCCATGCAAGTTGCTAAGGGGAGTAGGAACAGCTCAGTGTGTACTCTGCTCCTCACTCCTGCACCCTGTTTGTAAATAACTATAACCAATATAGTCTATAAATAATAGAATTTTCATGGAAATATTTCCAAATCCCACCTTTTTCATAAATGTGAGTTAAAACCGCTTGTACCAGAGCAGCCTAATCTGAGCGGCACTGTGCATTTCTGTCCATTTTACCAGCACCTAAAGTCTTCCCTGAATTTTGAGTTGGTAAGAGAAAAGGATTAGTATACAGAGAAATAAAGAACAACCAACCCTACCTCGTTTCAGGAAAATGTGTGGAGCCTGAGTTACCAGCTTAGGACCTATTGCCTCCAGTGGGATGCAAAAAATGTGCATTGGGATGGCTTCAGGTGCCTCCCTGAATTGCAGGGAGAATATGTGTTTTTTTTCCTTTGGTTTGTTTTTGTGCTGTTGTTTTCAGTGCGTTTGTCAACGTGGCTGAAAACCAGCTTGAAAGGGAGAGCGGTAATTGCTGGGGGACCTGTCAGCAGAGAGTAAAGAAAAGGAGGGTGAGTCAGTGCAGAGTGATACTGTTTTTAAAATCCTGAAAACCCCCTCCACTACTGTGCGGAGTAACAGGTGTAACCACAGGCTTTTCCCGCTCCCTCCCCCAGCCCAACCTAATTTAGGTTTCTAAGCCTATGGAATGAGTACAACATGATGGAGCCAAAGTTTATGAAAAAAAAAGCCATGCTAATATAGGCTGTAAAATAAATGCAAACGAAAGCTAAAGTAAAACAGCTTTTATTCACATGAAAAAATAAACCTGTTAGCTCTGATAATCAATTAAAATATTATAGAATCAAGCAATCGCAGATGTAGAAGCTTATCCTCCTTAAAGTCATTATAAATCACATCCTTTCCTAAATCTCTCTATTCCCTCTTATTGCTTACATTATAATCCCTGCCCGGGTATCATTTTCACTGCTAAACATACTGTTTGCCTGTCAGTTTATTAAGGTTTGTCTTGATAGTGCCAAAACAAATGCTCTTTTTCAAAGATAAAAGGAAGGCTAATATTAAAATAATAATTTCACTGCTTTGCTAGCAGAGCATAATTATTGAAAAAATTGGCACATGAAATCTCTGAGGTGATAGGGAATTAGTATGTCAATAGGAGCCTGCTTTGAAGTTGACCTATGCTGTTCTCAGTGTTGAGCATACCCGGTTTCTTGTGATATAATGTGGGGAAAGAACTTTTTTGGGGGGGAAACAACCAACAATAAAACTGTTCTTCTTTACTGTTTTTAATTAATTAAAAGCTTTCATAAAAATAGATGGGACACGTAGACACAAAAAGTAAAGACAGAAAAATTATAGACTTGAGACTGATAAGAATAGCAAAGGGGCTTTAAGGGGCCTGGGACAATTAAAGAAAATGTGAAACTATTGGTTTTGTACGGGAGCTGTTGTTTGGTGACATCAGGCTTACAGCAATGATGTCAATAAAGCACTCCTGAGTACTGTGAGTGCAGCAGGGTTGAAGAGTGTTATTGGATATAGTGAGGAGTGCTGTAAGTTACTGCTACAAAAGCAAACACTTGCATTAAGCCTGAAACTGTTATTGGTCAACTTGAAGCCTGGAGGAAGCATCAGCCTAACAGCTTAACAACCCTACTGATTTATATGGAAAAGCTATTATGAACGAGAAGCAGAGCTACTAAAACATATCCTAAAATCAGGCTTGAGAACAGATGAGATGTAAATGAAACATGTTTATTTTTAATATGCTTTAGTTTGTGGCAGGCAAACCCAGCGCCAAGGAAAGCTGCCGAGGTCAGGGCTGTGCTAGTGCTCAGTAGCGTGAGCATTGAGAGAAGCTGCTAGTCAGTGGGAAGGCTTTTAGACCTTGAACAGTCAATACCACTTCAGTTTGAAATCCTCAAGTTACATGAAGACTTGATGAAATAAAATCTAAATAACATGTCATCCAAATATGTACTTTATATATGTAAGATTGTATATATATATATGTATATAATCTTATTGTAACAAGAGCGAGCCAAGCAATGTCCCCTTTTGGCATGGGTAAGACTATTTCAAATAAGAAATAGAAATGGCTCCAGGTCATGGCAAACAGCTGATGGATGACTATGGTTGGACATGTATGGATATGGGAAAAAATGGCAGCCTGGTCTCCAGTAGACCAAAAGACTGGGAATAACAGTGCTTGAGATAAAGAAATAGGTCAAGATGGAGCATGGGTGAAATGTGTAAAAGGGGGGAAAATAAAAATCTGTCTGTTAAGAGCAGTCAAGTGTCTTCCTACGGAGTTGCATTTCACTTCACATTAAAAGTGAAACTATATGTTCTTTAATGCTCACAACTTCCCTTAAAGATCAAGCCAGCCAGAAACAATTGATGGTTCATGATTTTGGTCCTGGAATTGTAAAGGTGACCTCAGTGATGTTATGTCAATTTATACCAGTTGGTAATCTGGACAATGAGATGGGTCCCCCATATCTCCATAAAGATTTATGTAGCTCAGAGGAAGGCAAATGTTGAGAGTAGAGTGAGAAGCTACTTATGGTTGAGTGTAGTGTTTGCATTAAGGTAACTGTACTGATTTTTGGTGTCATTCTTTCACATTTGTCTCTTAAGAATAGACTGTCTGTTGGAGTTTATCAGTGGGGAACTCCCTATTTAGCTGAGGGAAGGAAGTCTTTAATTTAGAAATACTTTTTTTTTTTTTTTTTTCCTACAACTGAAAATGAAATGTAAGAGTTATCATCAAATTTGAACACTTGGTTTTCCATTGTGGAATTTGGAGAAGAGTGTGTGATCCCTGGGGCACTCATCCCAGTGTCCCAAGGCTTTCTTCTGCTTTGGAAATCTCGCACAGAGGAGACAGGACGCTAAACTCAGTGTAGAGGGCTGAAGTTCCTTGTCTTTTTGAGTCCTCATCATGTTAGTTACATAGAAAGCTAATTTTTAAAGAAATGTGACTGTTGGGCAGATTTGTTTTCTGATTAATCATTAGATAATTGGTGCAGATTATATTTTTCTGACTGCTGCTGAGTTGAGCCTAGACCAGAGTTCCCACGAGACATCAGTTGGTTGTTTCTGGCAGGCCTCTTAACAAAACCCCAGTTTTATTAAATTCATCATCTCTGAATGTAACAAATTCTTTTGTCAAAGTTGATGGGACTCCAACCTCTCCTCACTATAACCCTGCCTCGAGGCAGTAAATGAGCTATAAATGTTCCACTACTTCAGGACTATGATGAATCAGCTGAAAAAAGTTTCATATAAAAAGACATCTTAAGTTATTCCATTTTTAGTCACAATTCTTCCTGCCTGACTGTGTGAAGACCCAAGCATCTTGGTGTCCCATTCATTTAATGGAGCCATTGGACATCAGTGATACTGAAAGCTGTTTTCAAGCTGCTTCAATGTGAGTAACTTTAAGCCTGCAATGCAATAAATCTTTCCTTGAATGTATGTAGACCACTATAAAGAGATAAGTGAGCTACCAGTTCTTCTCTCCAAACACACTAAAAATGTACTTGCTTAGTTGAATTTCTGGAGCAATTAGAAACTAAATTTTTAACATGCTCTTGACCAGAGATGATGATGTGTGTTAAGATTGATCTAAAGTTTGGGTTGCATTTTTAAATATATTTTGATTTGGGTGAAGTGGTACTCTCTTTTGTGTGTGTGTGTATGTATATATGTTAAGCTTTCTGCTTTTTAAATTCATTGCTTTGTTGTAGAGGTAAGGAGGAAGGCTGTTAAGTCAGTTTGAGATTCTCATGGCAGAGGGGAGTTGGCCTGGTAATGGGCACCACGTGCTCAACATTGAAAATGCCACTCTGACCCTTTCCTGGCGTGCACACTCCGGACAGAAAGATATTTTGACATTTTTAATGTGATATGAAAGCATATGGATATCCTCTTGTGAAATACAACCAACTTACGTGTTTTATGTCACTCTGCTTTGAGACAGCTGGAGCTGAAGACAGGCTGTAACTATAAACACCATTAGTCCTTTTTTCCCCATCTGTGTGCAGCACAGCCATCCCTCCTCCTGTGCTTTTAGACCCGTAAGGACTGCAGTCTACCTGCCCCACCATTGCACACCACAGGGACATTGAAAGGTGCCAGGTAAACTGAGACACTGACAGCTAGACCTTTGTGTGTATAAGGTTGCGTTAATATTTATTGGCTGTGTGATTATTAACTGAAGATGTTAATTACTGCTTATGCTGTAAGATTTTTATGAAAAGGTCATAAGAGATCCTTCAGATTATTTAGAAAAAGGCAAGAAAAAAGAAAGATCTAGTTGCTGTCCATAAAGAGATGCTTTGGATCTAAAACAAATTGTTTCATGAAGGCCTGAGAAAAGTCTATGGGCTTTACTAGGCAGGTGGCCAGGTTGGCGCTGCCTGGTCCTAACAGGAGTTTAACCTCTAGTAATTAATCTCTGTTGACCGAAGATGAATTTCAGTCTCTAGTAAGAGTGGCGTGGTGGAGGTTTTTGCCTTTTAAAATGTGGTTTAACACAAGCCTACATGTAACAGTAACAGGAGCACCTCCAGGGCAGCGAGAAGACATGCCCTCAGGAGCCTGTTTGCAGAGGCTGGGATGTTCTCAAGCATCAGGGCACAGCCAGGGTGATGGGGACCACATCGTAGGCAGGACTGTGGGAATGGGGATGACCAGTGGGGTGGGGGGGTCCAAGGTGGACATGTGCAGTGTGGTGGAGCAGTTTCCCGGGCTTTCATCACGTAACTTCAGTAGTGAAGGCTGTTGCCTTACTTTGGGCACCATCCCCAACGTCGGCGTTGGAGAATGTGTGCACCGATATCAATGGTGACCAGCAGGAGGATGCTGCAACCCTCCCGGCTGGTTTTTGGGAGCTGCTGGGAGAACCGATGGCTGGAGGAGGGTGTTCAACACGAGTGCACTGTACCCAGATGAGCCCCCCGGTGCAACAGCTACTTAAAGCACTCCCCAAACTCCCCCAAAGGAAGGGGAGGGCTCGCTCAAGGGCAGCACCGAAAAGCCTTTTGCAGTCATTAATGCTGTCCCCTGTGCTGCAAGCTGCCTGCAATGAGCATGTCGACATCTCTGCGACATGCTCGGATTTCAAAGGCGGTCCTCCCAACCAGCTGCATCTGAAGAAATCGAGTGATTTTCTTAATTTTTTTTTTTTTTTTTAAGATACCATGCCAAGCCTTTTGAAATGAAAGCTGGGGCAGGCCTAGTGGAGATTAATGTAGGAAAAATGCTGCTGGCTTGATAAGCCACAGATGTCTGTGAGATTTGCTGAAGCTGTTGACAGCTCGTGATGGTTTGCAGCTTGTGAGGTCCCCCTGCCCCAGGACCAATGCGCTGGATATGTGGCTGGTGGTGTGGGGCAGGGTTTGGCCCAGCATGGTTTTTGGGTGAAGGGTTTGAGGAGACCTGGAAGAAAAACTGATGAGAGCTTTAGACCTGATCTGGACCCAGATTGTCGTTGCAGGGTTTTCTTATGTGCTGCACCTATTTATGCAAAAGGAGTGACACTTTTTTAAAAATAATGTCACTACTGGCAACTGTTTTTATAACACTGTAGTGCAAAGACAAGTAAGCTGGTGAAATTCTGTGAAAGCATAAGATGGTGGTGGAAACTCAGCCTATTGCACTGATCTTGCAGGACTGAAAAGGTGATTTATGTTGGTGGAATCATTCCCAGTGGATAGATAGGAGCTGTGCTTCTGTTAACTCTACATACGTAATTAAAACCGCACAACTTTTTTTAGAGAAGACCTTCAAGAAGACCTTCATTGAGTCCTGTTAGGTAGTACCAGTAACACTAACAAATTGACAGCAACTAGTTGTTTGCCCTTTTTAAGAGCATCCTCTCATCAAACGCTATCACAGGAGCTGTGCAGAGTGTGACAGGAGGTCTACCTGTAGCCTCTTGGGAAACAGGGTGGTCTGGGTGCAATGAGAGTTTTTGTTCAAAGTTGTAATTATTTCTTCAGTCGTCCTCACTTCGTTTTCCTGCCACTCAGTCTGCTTCTGAAATTTTGGTAGATTGACAGAAGGGGTGCTAATAACAGTCACTTCAGGGTCTGTAATTTTATACGTGAGGTTAGGACTTCTCATCTGTATCACTTATTTTAATATATATATAAATAATTTATATATTATTATTTCTAATTTCATCAGCCATTTTATCACCTTGTCATTTAGGATTTCAGGTATTGGGGTTTTTTTGGAAGCAAGTATTTTTAAAATTTCTTCTGTCAGCTCACGTTTGTGTTGCTTTGTTTTTAGAAAGTTACACATGATTGGTTATATAAAAGTATGACAAAATTCATAATTTCTTGACATTTTCCACACATATAGACTACATTCTTTTTGAGATGCTGCCAGTTAGACTATTTGTGATTCAAGCTCTGTTGTCTTCATGATATCAAGGCCAATACTTCACTGACCTGTGGAGATAATGTACACATGAAGTTATCCCTTGCATACTGTCACTGACCTTTCATGCAGAAATCCCTTGGGAGTCTCATCCTCTGCTTGGATTAAGGTTCTTCCGAAGCTGCATTCTTACATGCCCTGATATTGTATGTTCAGATTTATTTTGGACAGAAAATGAATTTAATTAAATTTGTTGTTAGTTTTAATTTTGAAGTGATGCTTTTTTCATCACCTTAAGATACCTTTGCACATACTGGTGTTTATATGCAACTTCTTAGTATCAATACTTTCCACATCTGGATAACAGATTAGAATTGGTACAACCCCAATGTCCAACAAGTCTCAGGCAAATGCAGAAAATTGCTTTGTCAAAATATTTTGAAAATAATTTGAACCAAAATAATTTGGGGGATTCTTTTCTCACAAGAACAGCAAAGTTTTCTGTACAATTGTGATAAACGCTAGGTAAGAAAGTATACTCACATTATCTTGAAATGGATGTAGTGATTTAAATGCAAATTTATCTATAATATGAATCTATGCATGTGCTGATAAATGGATTAGCAAAGATTCAGGCCTTTCTTGTCATCTTTGCAATGCTGTCATTTTTTCCTAGTGGCAGCCTCTATTGCATACCCAGGCTGGTACAGTTTGCCTTGTGTCTAATCAACATCTCACGGTACACTTCGGAGGCAGCCGATATTTAGCATATATGTTTTTTTATTGGGAAAACCCGTACATTGGTAGCACACATGAGTTTGATTAGAGGTAGCTGAGAAATAATTTCCATAAATGATCTGAAAACTTTTATTCCCCGTACCCTCAAAAGTAGCAATAGTTTTAGGGGAATTTTAAAGGAAAATGGTATAAAACTTATGTAATTTTATCTACAATAAGTAACTACAACAATGTAACTTCAGTTATCCAAAATGTTTGGATATTTGAGGAAGAAAATTGAAAATTGTTTCATTTCAATTCTTCTATAAAATAAAGAGGTTCCAACATTTTTTGGAGTAGGTGAGAAGGATGGAGACTAGTTATGTTATATATCATGTTATATATAAAATCAGCTTGATCTCATAGATCTTTCGAATATTTTGTGTTCACAATTTGTGGGGGGAAATAAAAGGTATTATAGATGGGGCTCATCTGATTCCTCTTTATGCTTATGAGCACCCAAGAGATTGGCATAGCAATAGTAAAGTAAATATCTGATGCCCTCTAGTACCATCATGGTATTAGCAAAGGAAATGCTGTAGTCTGCATTTGCAAAGGGGTAACTGAGGCACTGCTCAGTTGAGCCCCAGAGAGGATTTTTTTTGTCAGCTTTCCTCTTTGCGGCTTGTCAGTGCAAAGAAATCTTCTGTTCTTGTTGCTTTTGCGGCTCCTGTGGGACTCTCGGTAAAGCTCCCACATGTTACTGTCTAAAATCCTGCGTGCTTGGGTGGCATGTATACCTTCAGTATTCAGGACATTGTTTTTCCTTAGCCAGAGGAATAAAGGATTAGTTCATCAGCTGTAGATTGGTGCACGCCTTTGCGGGTAAATCCAACAATGTAAATGTAAATCCAACTCTAGGAGTTTTGTGATGGGCAGCAGCAGGGTAAAAATGTCCCCCTGTTTGGGATAGGAACGTGCCTCCCTATCTCCAGACAAGGTTTCCTTTAGGTAGCTTGTCTGTTGGGCTAAGCCAACCTGCAATGGGGATTTCAGCGTTGTTTCTAGCTTTATTATGCAAGTCTGTAGGGTAAGACGTAAGCACAGTTTAATGAGGCTCTAAGAAAAGGAGTTTGAGTAACTTACACATTCTCTGAGTTTTCGACAGACCACTGTGCTGTAGCTGAACTATGACTTCTAAGTAGCTCTTAGTGCCTTTAACCATCAAGAGCATGAAAATAAGATTCATGTTATTTAAATCCATTATTTGTTGGGTGGAATGGGTCTATAATCTGAAAATGTCTTAAAGAAGCGGGTATCTGAATAAAATTGCTTGTGAGGTTTTCTTTGTGGAAATAAAAATACAAAACTTGCCATATAAAATGTCAGAAATGGCAGTGCTACCTAAAACCCCTGCAGGACTCTCTGTTGTGTTGCGTGTTTGTTTGGGGGGGGTGGGGGGGTGGTGTGGTGTGTGTGTGGTTTTTTGGTGTGTGTTTGGTTGTTTGGTTTTTTGTGTGTGGCTGGTTGTTTTTGGTTTTTGTTTGGGGGTTTTTTGTGGTGTGTGGGTTTTTTTGGTTTTGGGGGGTTTTTTTGGTTTTTGGTGGTTTGTGGTTTTTGGGGTTTTTTTTTTTTTTTGTTAGAATAATGGAAAAGTGTAATTTATGCCTAGTAATTAGTGGTGTTTTACCACTGAAATATACACCACTTGGAGGAATAGTCACCAGAGCCTTTCACACCTGCATGGGGTATGAAATTCCAAACAATTAAAACAAGTAATATTTCCTCCTGAGCAGGAGTGAAAACAAATGTGTTAGAGCAGAATGTATGATAAATGGGAAATGTACTGTCAAAGACTTTGACGCATCTTTTCATTCCCAAAATTAAAAATGGAATAACTTTGGGAGCAAGTGTCACTTGCAAGGCTGAATTAATTGTAGTATTCCTTGTGAAAGGCTTTTGCTTTTCAAGAATGGTAACAGGGAGTTGTGTGGTTTTGCTTGTTTTTTAAAAACAAAACAAAAAGGTACAATGCCATTTGGTATTTTGGTTGAGAACTGAAAACAAGTAGTATGGGGTTAAAAGTAATCTTAAAAATGAACAACTTGTCTGTATTCCTACTTATCTTCTAGCTGGAAAGAACTGTAGAATAATAAGAGTCTACAGTTGGGATACCATACGCAAGATTTTATGTTAAATATTAGTTCACTTTGTCCTGTCCTTGCTGCATAGACGTTCACTCTCTATTTCTCCAAAGGGGAGGGAAGGCCGTGGTGTATCAGTCACTTCATTTTTACACATGCATATTCCATGGATGTTGTTAGATTTTTAGTTGTTACATTTAAAAAAATGTATATGTATCTTGAGAAAGTGAATACCTAAAAAGAAGGATCTTTTAGTTGACAGCTCCAAATGTCATTCCTCAGTGTTTGTGGAAGTATATTAAAATTATTTCTTTAGAAGAGAAAAGAAGGTGAGTTGTTTGACAGAAAGAAAAAAAAAAAAAGGCGTTTGACTTTCATTAGTTTGCATTTTCATGGTCATCTTTGTAGAGAAAGGGTAAAAAAGCATTTAAGAAAACAAAAGCTGAAATCCTCTGCAGCTCTGGTGCAAAGCAGGAAGAGCCGCCTGCGCTCTGCAGGCGCTTGGTGCCGTCCCTCTCCTGGTTCCCTATTTTTGGAAACCTCTGTAGAAGGTCAGTGGAAAACATAACCCCCAGCTCCTAAGGCAAAAGCAGCCTGGATTATCATTCATGAGAAACTAAAGACGGATTGCTAGTAGAGAGCAAATAGTTACTCCTGTTAGTATTTCCTAGATGAACGCAAGCAGCTTAAATTTCAGTTGTTCAAAATTAGTTGCTGAATTAAAAAAAAAAAAAAGTTTACCACTTCCCCCCCCCCCCCCCTTTGGTCAATCATTCATTGCTTATATCTAATGTTTGAAATCTAATTGCTGCTGCTGAGGAATATTTCAGGAAACTATCTAAGCAAAGCCTTTTAATACAAATTTTAAGAGAACAGCTATTTGTCAATTTAATAAGAATAAATCATATACATTCATAATCATATAATCTGTTCTGTTTTAATGTGCAATTGCTGCACTTGTATTAAGAAGCAATAAATACCTATATTGATACTTCATGTGTTTCATTAGAAACAGTCATTGAAAGAAAAACATACAGCAGATCACAAAAGAGGTGTTTGGAAATTCCTCGTTTCCTTGATGGCTGTCTCATATTGAGGCTTCTTGGCTCTGGTCTCTCTGGTCAGACTGGGATGCACTGGACAGGAGGTTGTTTCCTGTATCTGTGACCTGTGCTGGTTTTTGTCTCTAACAAAAAGAAAAAGGATGAGGCATTGGGATAGAGGGGAGCGTCAGGGTGAGATACGTGGAGGATTTGACTGGGGGTTTTGGTCCCAGTATGCCTGTGCCCATCCTACTCTTTAGCTCCAGCTCCCCAACAAGCGTGCCTTCGCAGTGCGACAGCGCTGGGTTCTGCCTGTGGTGGCCGGGGCCCTGGTCCTCGGCGCACCCCTGGTTGAGAGTTGTGGCTTTGTCCCTTTTGTGCCCATCGGTGGCTGTGACTCAAGAAATCTCAGTTACATGCCTCCTCCAAGAAATCTGGATTTGTGTTGTCTTTTAAAAATCTTTTTAATATTAACTAAAATAATCAAATCTTAAAGCATATTTAGAAGTTGCATTTTAAAATTTCAGTCCTTCAGAAGGGTAGAAAGTGCCAGTTTCATCATTTGATGAATACCAAAAGCTGATTTATGGCTTCTTTTGACACTCAGTCATGCAGCAGAGGCAAAGGAGCAGCTGGTCATGCGACCAGTAAAAGTTAAAATAAAGGGGAGGAAATGCTATATAACAGAAGCAGAGGGATATTATTAGCTCCTGCACTCTGCTAGAGAAGATCCAGGGAACGAGAGAAGCTCTTTAGGAGGCCAGGGAAATTTCCCCAAGGCTCCCGTACCCGTCTCCCACACACCAGCTTTCAGGACTGGTGTTTACCAGCGGGAGCCAGTCTGGACAGAGATGAAGGGCAATAGATGCAGGGAGGTGCTGGGCAGTCCCGCAGCTGAGTCCAACGCTTGCAGTGTGTTTTTGCTGAAAGGGATTTCTTCAGTGTAATTAAGTGTGCTGGATAAGAGATAAAAAAGTCATGAGTTGAAGCAGCTTGGGGAATTAAAACTGAGCTTTTTTTCTGTGTGTTGCATTATCGAGTTGGACAGGACCAGGGTGACCCTTCATTTGAAGGCAGGTGGCGAAGTACAGACCTGCTGGATGGATGCTGACGGCTGCACCTGGGTTGCAGTGTTCAGAGGACGCCATGTCAGTAACACATGGAAAATCGGGATTCCTGTTCCTGTCCTGTACAGGCTTCTGTCACGGGAAAGATGGGGCAGTCCATTTCCTAACCTTACTCAGCTTGCTCTTAGGGCCTTGAGTCTTGCTCATACATCTCTCAGTGAGAAACTGCTCCAGACATTGATTGCTCTGACAGTGCAACCTCCTCTTCCTCCTCCTCCTATTTAACCACCTGCTTTTTAAGGTGAGCCCTCAACCCTCTGAGCTCACTAGGCTGGTAAAGAATGTGAGGTGCTGTAACGTGTACAAATTCAAGTTTCTGCAAGGGGTGAAAAGGCAGGAAAAATCAACATTAGTAATATTTACCTACCCCCCCCCCCCAAAAAAAAAAAAAACAAAAAAAACAAAAAAACAACCAAACACCCCCCCCAAATACCCCCAAACAAACAAACAAAAAAAACCCCCCAAACTACCAAAACAAAACCAAACAATCAAAAGAAAACCCCCAACACCCATCCCAAATTTCTTAAAACAGAAAGAAGCTATTCAGGTAGGAAACCATAGAAGGAGCATTTAGAAGAGCAAAGAAAGCATTCAAACCCTGGAAAAGGTACATGTGATACCAAATGAGGCCAGGTCTGGCTCACGATGGTTTTTGTGACCCTTCTGCCTATACTCCAGATGAAATTCCCCTTTCTTAAATACTGAGAGGGTTGAACCATACCCAATACACTGAAGGAGATACCATTGAGACTTGCGTAGCGGCGTGAATACTTCCCCATGTCTGCCAAGGACTCCTCTTGTGATACAGCGTGAGATAGCATTCACTGTTTCCGTAAGTGCATCGCGTTGATGCTGATAGTTACTGCAGGATCAGCTCGGGCACACAACTGCTTCTCAGTCATTTGCAGCTTTTAATGAGCTATCGAATTGTAAAAATAAACCCTTGCAATTAGTCTCATGCATTTAACATTGCATTTTACAATACGGAAAGGTCACTGTCACTTGCATTTTTTTTTCTTAAGTTTAGCCAATTCCTTGCGTACAGCAGCCCCCAAATTCTGTTCTGCTGGCAATGCTTTTCAACTTAATTAATTGAAAGATTTTGTATTTTTGTCTCAAGGTAATGAAGGAAAACACTTAAAGATCTGCCCCATAGCTGTTCTTGACAATTTCTGCCAGTAATTTTTCTTCTCCAACCTGATACTTCTCAGACATACTCATTTCCATTTTGTCTTGGCTCAACTTCTCATGCAATTTACAGTTTCTCTGCTAATCTTTAATCTTTTGAGTAATGTTTCTCCTGTGTCACCATGTCAAATGGTTTATTAATGTCCAAACATGAGAGATCTCTTACATCAGCTTTCTTTGATAAGAGTTTTCTAGAAGAAAAAAAGTAATTTAATTGGGTACACACAATACTTGGTAAGTCGGTCTACATTATACACTCACTTTCCCCTTTGTCTCATCAAGCGTGTCTCTCCTTCAGGATTTCTTCAAAAGCATTAAATACTTAAATCTAATTCTTTGGAGTAATTTATCTGAGCTCTTTTTAAATATCGGCACTATATTCTTGCACTATATTCTTTTTTTTTTATCAGCTGGAAGCATCTGTGACCTGGAAAACTTATCATAAATACTTAATGTAGCTGTTTCTGCCTTTCTTTCGCTTGTGTCCACCAACATGGATATATTAAATTTCTTGAGTTTTGCTTCCATCTTAGTTGTGATCATCTCATATCCTCATTGCAATTATTTATATCACCCTGATCCATCTTGAAAATTGAGGTCAAGTTCTCATTTAAAGCTGTTTCTAGATAATCCTCAATCTATGTCCTATCTGTATTGTATAACACCTCTTTTTTTTTTTTTTGCTCCCTTGCTGTTCTCCTCTTATTTCTACACAACAATCTTGTTGCTGTTTGTTCTGAAATACAACTCTTCAAATTTGCAAAATGGCATTTGTTCAAATTGTATTCAAAAATAGAATAATCTTTTTTTATAGACAGTGTGATATTTTTTCATATACCTTAAACTTTTTTCTAAATCTATTTTGCACTTTTTAAAATCAAGTGTGTATTTGTGTCTTTAGAAAGTGAGGTATGTTTTATTTATTAAAAAAAGAGCTAAAAAGGAAAAGCAACAGCTCCCAAACTGCAGACTGGAAATTAGTTTGTCCTTAGCAAGCGAGATGGTTTTGGCAGCAATCACACCAAACAGGGATTTTCCAATCTTGGCTGCTAACGTGAGATTCCTTGTTTAGGATCACATTGCTTGTAGATTACAGAATTGGCCACAGAATAGACACACTACTCAAATGACAGATTTGTCCAACCTGTGCCGTGTTACAGGAAACAGGGCCATGTTTTGTAAACCAGAGCTAATATTTTCCATCTGTAACCAAGTACAAGATGGATGAAGGACATAAAGAATATTCTGCAATGGAGAACTACTGGAAGAAGAAATCCCTAGTCTTTAAAAATAATAACAAAAAAAAAATTGCACTTCATTTTTGTTTATTTCTCTCATTATAATTTGTAGGGTCCTGAAAACTAAAGTTATTCTTTTCTAGAAAAGTGTATCTTAAACAGCCCAAAGCAGCTATGAGCAGACAGATTCTCCAGAGAGACTTTTGTAGCTGTTCTGCACTTTGAGACAAAACATTTCCATTTAGTAGTTGACTTTGTAACATTGCCATGAAAATGCATTGTGTATGTTGTTGGGCAAAATGTCAAAGATGGGTCAGTTATGATGTGCTTCCTGCCTGCTCCTTCCTACAGGACTGCACAGGCTCTGCCAAATTTGATTTCTTTTCTAATATACCCAAACTTGTATATGTTATGAGAAAACCAAGACTCCTTCTTTACCCCAGCAATCCCCATTGAATGTGACAAATCTAGAAATGAAGTGCTAGATGTTGGCCATAAAGAGCTTCCTATTTCTCACACAAAGAATGAACAATGGTAAATATTTCACATGTGTCCATTTCCACAAATGCCTTAGTGCTTGGGGAGAGTCATCTTTTGGTAATTATTAATAGATATTTAGCATATCGTAGTGCTAAAAGGTCCCATTGAAGTACTGCTTCCCATTTGGGGAGGGGGGAGGTGGAGTCTCCTAAACCACTGAAAGAGATACCCGTGTTGGAGCTGCTCCTCTTTGATAGTCAGTGGACAGGAATAACAATGCATCTCTTCCCGAAATAGGTATCTGCCGTAGGCCGGGTGAACCCTGCCCTCAACTGGCAGCTGCTTTTCCCTGGTTGTAAAGGGAAAGCTGCAGATGTTTACGTTGTACATCCCTGATCCTCAAAGTTGCTGACCATCTTGCAGCCTGTAAGTGTTAACATGTGAATACCGGTCACTTTACTGATTTGTCCTCACTAGAGGAGAGCTTGCTGGCAGATGCTGTTGCATTTTCAAAATTGGTTTAGAGAGAAGGGGAGGCTCTGGCTGGGGTGGCGGCAGGGTAGCCCTCTCTCAAGAGCTCTTGCTGATCTCATCACGTGTTAACCAAGCGTGTGTGGACAGGAGTTCACATTTGCAAGACTGGAACCATGTTTTAGAAGATAGGGCCAGAAGTGCCAGTGAAAGTGAGAGCTGTATAAGACACACACACGCCCCCCAAAAAAACCCAAAAATCATAATGGCCCCCAATGGATGTAGCAGGGTGCAAGAGGGGAGACGCTTGCCAGGCTGGGAATGCCAGGGTGCTGAGGCGCTGTGTCCAGCGAATGATGCTGGTTTTGTGCGGAACAGATGGCCACAGAAGTTTCACACTTGCAGAAGGGGATTTCTAGAAGGGCAGAATTTGGCTCGAAGTATTCCTCTGAGGTTGTGGTGCCTGCAGCAGTCATGGGGCTGTGTTTTAACCACAGCGTCAAAAATGCTGTATGCATAAAGGAAATAGTCCTCTGCCTAGTTGTATTTGATAGCAATGACTGTGCAAAGCCCATGAGCGGCTAGGTTTGGGGCTTTTTTCTGTAAAGATTGTCACTCCTGTAAACCATCGCACTCACTTCCACCCTAATTTCCGTCTGCATGGAGTAGGACATGGCTAATCTAGGACTGTGATGGAGGTATACAAATATTTTAAAGTGCTGCTAGAAAGTAGGTTTTATGTATAAAGGTTAGCAAATCACTGGTGGGAAATGCAATTCAGTTATGTGTTTCAAGAGAAATAAAGTAGCAGAGGTGACTTTCTTTTACCAGACAATGGACCTGGCTGTAAAATTTCAGTTAGTAATTACATATTTCTGATACAGGGAGAGGCAACTTATTTAACTTCTCAGTGCTTGTAAAACACAAAGATACTTTCAAGTAAAGTTTAGTATCAGATGAAATGGTTTTCTCACACTGAGTAACAAACTTTCCCAGGAGGAAACAGCTTGTAGTGATGTTACAGCCCCAGCCTTCAGTAGGCTATATAAGAGAAATATTGGTATTCTCTCAAATGGTAACAGTATTAGGGACTCTTACTTCACAGAAGCTGTCATCCTACCTTATGGAGTCAGCGTCTATTAAAATAGTGATGGAAAAAATTAGAGACTGCGATTAGGAGGTGGTTCATGTGGGGGAACGGGTACCTGCTTAAGATGACTGCTGTTCCAGACTGGGAGTCTGTGCTAGTCTTATTGTAAACTAAGACTTTGAGCAATGGTCTGGGACATATTGTGATATTTGTAACTACAGTTCGAGTGAGCGAATACTAACAATTCAAGTTAGCCTTAAAGAAAGGATTTGAGGTGTCTAGCTGTAAGGAAGGGGGTTTTCTTTTTTCTGCATTTTCATCTGGTAAGAGTGAGAAATTTTTTTCCAAGGTAAATCTTGAATTTGCTTTAGATTGGCGTTTAGGATAAGAGCTCTCCTTGGGCCAAAAAGTAGGTGTACTTGTGTACTTGGTAATATTAATTCTTCTAGAGTGAACACTGGTATTGTTTAATGTAATACCTTTTTTCACCTTACGAAGCAATAATCATTGATGCTTGGTATTGCTTTTGCTAAGGCTAAGTCTACAGTTCAAGCTCTGTTTAGGTCTGATTTGAGCAACAGAGAAGCCTCATTATTAACAGTTCACATTAATCACAGGGAGATGGGACAGCAGAGCCAAGTACCATTTCCCACATCTTCAGCCAGGAGGAACTGAAAGAACAGCACTTTGGTGGTTGCTGTGTGGGGATGAAATTAAGTTTGGAATTGAAGAGCTGCTTTGACCTAGGTAAGAGAGACATACAATAAAGCTAATCTTCCCCAAACGAGAGCTGGTGTTGGAATTGCTAAATGCCACCTTACTCTTTCAAAGCAGGTCACGGACAATTGGCTATATCTACTCACTGGGGCAGGGCTTAGGGTAGTGTTTTTTCTGGCTGGTTCAGATGAAAGCTGGTCGTAAGTCTGCTGCCTTATGCCAGTTTTTGCCAGGCAATTTAAGGGCAGACTTTAGCTGTCCCATGCACAGGCTGCTCCTCTTGTCTGGTAGGCTGCTGTTGACTTTAAGATTAGTAACGAAGTTGGGAACTAGGGTTGTTTCAGAAGACTAGAGGCAGGTGAGCCTACATAACTAGTGGATCTGTTAATGTTTGCAGCTGCAAGATAAAGGCCTGCTTTAGCAGACACACACATTTCTGTTCAGCATTTGCCAGAAATACCCATGATGATTGTGACTAGGTCTGCTGATTGTGGCTTTGTTTACGAGTAGAATTGGAGCTAGCTTTATGGCTGTCAACACAGGGGATTCAGACACACATTTATTGTGGGAACATAGTCCTGCATAGGTAGGATGAGAGCTGGCACTCGCAGGAACCTGCTCCTCTTTGGAGGAGGGTTAAGGTTTAGTTTTCCTAAACTGAACTAAGCACTTCTGTAGTATTAAGGCAGTGGTTAGTGCTGAGATGGAGACTCCAGCTCAGGAAAGCCGAGGGTGTTAGTTCAGTTCTTGGATCCTTGTACTGTAGTCAAAGTTGGACAAGGAAAAGGAGGATGCTTTATCATGTCCCACGTTGGTCAGGGATACAACATCTTGCTAAGTAGAGCCAGCCTTGCAGCTCCCACTACCAGGATCTCAGCTGGTCCCTGTAACTGGTTTGCTAGTTTTGGTTCAAGAATGAGTTACCAAAGGCTAGATCTAGAGATAGCTAAGGATGGAGGTTAGCGGTGGGACTGCAGACTTGCTTCTGCTCTTTGCCCTGCCTGGGTTTAGGCTGGAGGCTGGGTCTGGGTGTGTGGTTGTCTAGTGACTCATCCTGGGACAGTGCTTGCAGGTGGGATTAACACCGGATTAAGTAAAGATATGGGACCAGAAGGAATTAAACACCTTATTTGTTCAGTTCTTCCCATTGTTTCCCATTTTGGGAAATTTACTTTTCAGCCTGTGTCCAACTCGCTCAGAAGCTCCTTTTGTGGGTGATGTGAGAATCTCCGAGCACAGCTCTGACCCTTTACATTTCTTTTCAATGGTAAATTGTTATTTATAGCAAGGAGTTTGACAGAGGCTCTGGAATTATTGGCTGTATGTTTTATAAAGCAAGCCAAACAAGGAACAAAAATAATTCGGATTCAAATTCCTCTAAACCCAAGCTCTGCATTAGCTCTGCTGCTATTCATGGGATCCATAAAAATCTGCATTAAAGCCTTTCAGATTTGTTCAGTTCTTCCATTGTCCTGCAGAATTTGGACCTTTAGCCTAATTAAAACCTGGAAAAATAAGAATTTGATGTAGCTGGAAATTTGATAGCAGACATGGAAGAAGATGATGCATAAAGTGCTAAATTGCAGCCACGTGAGGACATGGACAGGAGGAATATATGGAGCAAAGGGGGACTGTGGTGTTACCATTTGGGAAAAGCTGTTGCGTTTTGCAGAGCACTTCTCCGGGATGGGGAACGACCTGGGACGCCCTGGAGACATACCTGGGCACCAAGTCAGAATCATGCGCAAACACGTGGCGAGGGACTGACTTGCACTTGGCCCCGACCGTTCGCTTTTCCATTTGCACAGCAAGTAGGTCGGTCACCATGCAGGCAAATTAAGAGTCTGCCATCTTCCTGTGGTGGGAGAGTGAGCTCCTGGGGCTAGGAAAGTCATTGAGAGGGCAGTAAGAAAAGCTGTAGCCAGACAGGATTGTAAACTGCTGGGAAAACACTAGGGAAGAACAGGGAAAACAGTTGTAATATTTGTAAATATTATCTGCATCAAACTACATGTATCTTGGTGTTGTGAAAAGCTTTGGCAGTGCTTTCTGAAGAATTATGTCTGCAGTGAAATGGGAGCAGATGAAAACTGGAAGCGATCGAGCTAGACACTAGTGAGGTTTTACCCTTCCAAATGTTCATGTGGGCCAGCTTGTGTTGTCCCTGTTTTGATCACCTGCTTGCTGCTTAGTATTTTCCCTTTCCTCTTTGGACTTTAATAGAGTAGTAGTCTACTGGATTTCTTCTATTCTACTGGAAATCCAGTAGTCTACTGGATTTCTTTTCCTCCTTGGTTCTGCTAATACCCAGTTAGGAAAATGACTTAAATGTCCTGGCAAGCAGATCCGAACCATTGCCCCTGAGCTTTTGGGAGACCTAGTGAAGGGTCCCTGTGTTGGATGTCCAGAACTCCCAGGGGTCCTGTCAGGCTAGAAATGGGAGTTTTGGTGTTGCTGAAAGGTGAGAAAAATCAGTATTTAGTTCCTTTCCTCATAAATACTAAACTTGCCCAGCCCTGTGTGTTATGGTGGACTATGCTCAGGTCCTTGGTGAGCCTGGGCTTTCCCAGTCCATCCCCTGTCCTCCAACATATTTTCTGTGTGGTTAGGCAGCCTGGGGCTGCATGTGTTGAACCAGAAGGTCCTGGGGGCCGTTTCCCCCCAGTCTCCCCACAGTGCATATCGTCCACACTTTCGTCGCCACAGGGGGCACCCCTGAAGGCTGATATTTTATATCGCCATGTTGCTACGACCCTCCATGACAAGGAGAAAATTTCAGTCGCTAACCTCATTGGGTTGCAAACCTTTATGAATACCGCAACTAATAGCCTGGGTAAGTGGAAGATTAATTTCTATACCACCTGGCGGCAAGCTGTGGATTAGGCTGCTGTCCCTCGTGTGGGTTTAACGTTGGAGGAACGGGGCACTGGAGTACCCAGACAATCGGCCTCTTGTTTAAACAATGAGCTTCTCGGTCTTGTTAGCCAGCGCTCTTAAATTTTCATTTTATTCTGGTATGCAGGCTTGTGTGATGTGGAGAATTGCTTCAGCACAGAAAGACTGTAAACCTGTTCAATTAAAGGAAATGCTCAGATCCAGCTGTTGGCGTCCCATGAATGCCAGTGCTCCTCGCGGAGTAAATAAGACCGACACACTCTGCCCTTGGAACAGATACGATGATTTGTGCCTTAATTCTCCTGAAAAAAGAGCCTTTGTTGGGGAAGGATGGTTGGGGAAAAGGAGAGGAATGCAAAGCTTGGTGCAGAAAATGCCCAGTGAGACAGTCTTCTGCAGATAACAGTGAGGTCTCTATAGCATAAGCCTAGTAAAAAGGCACTGTAAGAAGCACGTACAGTACAAGCTCCTGTTACAGCTATAGAATTGTCTTGTAAATGTTGAATGCTTTCCTCTCTTATGAAAAAACATATGTTGCAGAGTAACTTACCCTATGCTTTCACTTCCAAGAAACAGGCTAACAAGCATAGCTGTGGCGTGCACGCACTCGCCATGTGTGCAGGAGCATTCTCTGCACCATTTGCGTCTGGTTTTTCAGTTGCCTTGGTTTTGGTGGCATGTCACTGCACTCATTTGTGGGTGACAGGATTGTTTGGGCAGTATTGGATGGTCAGTTAGTTATGCCAGATGTCTTTGTACAGGTCAGGAAAAAAAAAATGTGTGTGTATTTAAAAGATCTTTTACCTCTTTTATATATTTGTTGTATATATACATATATAAATATAGAATAGTATATATTATTATTTTTTGCTATAACATATATATGTTATATATATGCCACAGCCCTATATATATATATATATATATAGGGCTGTGGCAGTTTCAGTAGGTGCTGAATACACTTCAACTACCCGTGCACAGCAGCTGACTTACTTAATGCTTGTGTCCCAACCCCTGAGACTGGGTCAGGGGAAGGAAGATGTTGGGATGGGGTAAACCACAGGAAGAAATGATGGGCCATTGACCCAGGCTTCAGCTGAGTGGCATGAGCCAGCTCCCATGTCCCCAGAGGCAGTGGACCTAGGTACCCTGAATCCTTGCCCCAGAGCGGGGCTGGAAACCTCGTCTGCCACAAGGGACCATTGTGTCTCTGGAAATGCAGCTTTCCCCACTCCTGCTGTCTCTTCGCCCTCAGCCTCGTTTTGTTCCCTGTCTAAAAATTGTGACATGGGGGCTTTGAAATGTCACTGGCCCCAGTTTCAGCTGCTGAGATGGAAATGGGTCTTCAAAGGGCCCTCAGTGGCAGGTTGCCTGCTGCTGGCCCTTAGCAGGGTTACATTTGTCATGCAGGTTAAAACATAAAAAGTTGCATTTTAACTTACTAGCTGGGACTGTGAGGTGCATGGGATTGCAGCCCATTGCTGAACTGGATAATGAAGTGCTCAGTTCTTAATTGGCCATTCCAAGTGTCTTTTTTAGTCAAGCATATGTCTATCTTCATCTCTCTACCTGTATATACATGTAAATAAATGTATAGGTACTTTGTGTATGTATATGTGTGTGTGTGCCTATATATAGCATTTATATACATGCACATATTAAAAAAAAAAAAATAGCAAATGCCTGACTTTCTTGCCAGGTTGAGAAAGGGCTGTAGTGCTTTGAATTGGTGCAGAAGATGCAGCAGCCATTGGGTCAAAGCTTTGCAGCTTTTCTAATGTGTGACTCTTGTTTCAGGCAGCAGCTGAGCCCACAGCCTCGGTGCAAGGAGTTTCACTGAAGAAATCCCCTCTGCACGTGCCCAGCAGCCCAAATTGGTCTTTTCTGGTGGATAGTGAAACACAGGAAGACCTTTGAAGGACTGCAGAGGAGGGAAGGAAATTGTTACCATGTGGTTTGTCTTGCTGTTTAAGTAGGTGAGGTGTGAATAGCACCTCTTGTCCCCTCCTTCATTTAGTTATTATTATTGTGTATTTTAAATACACACTACTAGTAACAAATTGAAAGAGCTGCTTTGTAAATGAAAAAATAAATACTTCTACCATTCGGCATGATCTGATGTATACATGGTTTTCTTTCAGCTAAGTTAAAATGGCAAAAACAGAGGAGAGTGGTGGTGCAATTGATGAGGTGGTATAAATCAGGGTTGTGATGCTAAGGTGAGTGGGCTGAAGACAAGCACTTAATGCCTCCCGGTGATGTTCCTCTGTGTTTGGATCAACTGTTATCACAGAAGAACATAGGGTAAATGGTCAAAAGCATCCCCACAGCTCTAGTGCGTTTTTGGTTCCTGACTAGTGTAAATGCTTTCAAGGCTTTCTCCCCCAGGGGGCTAGCACAGTGACTGTACCCTTAGACAAATAGTTACAAAGCCAGATTGTTGCAGTGAGGAATGTATCTAACCATTAACCTTGCTTTGGATTTAGGTTTTTGCAGATGTGCTGCAATGAGGAGGAAGAGCAGAAGGCTTGGTCCCAGGAGCTACAGTTCTGTCCCACCATCCTTGAGCGTGTTCCTGCACCCTCAGCATCTCTCCTGCTGCTGCGGCAGTGCAGCAGTCTGCCTTGCCTGCACCTTCACCTTCACAACTGTGGCTGATGGGGTGGGTCTTGTAGCAGAAACCTGCTGCTGCGCACAGAGGGAGTGCAGCAGCTCCTTTGACAGGGCTTCAGTGCCCACAGAGCAGGGCTATGCAGTGAGGGGGAGTGGGATACACAAAACCCTTCCAGCCTTAAAAAATGCCCGTGGGGCTGCAGGCAGACTACTGTTGCACAGCAGCCAGACTGGCTGGCACCCCAAAGGGCTGCTTTGTCCCCAGACAGCTGCAGCTGGCCACAACACCACCCATGCTGGGCAGGAGGGAGGGGGATGCAATCAGTCAGAGCAGGCTTGAGGGCAGCTGGGAGGGACAGCCTCAGTGGCACTTCTTCACTCACCAACCACTTGTGTTATCCCATGTGCACACCACACTTGCAATGCAAAACACACACCCCTTGCACATCTAAAACCCACAACACCCACTCATGCACATCACTTATGCACTGCACAGATGAAAAACAGAACAGGTGTATGCTGCACACTTGGGATACAAACCACACCAGTGACACACAGTGGAGACAGGACCTGCATGCTACCTGTGCCATGCACAGGTGAGTCACAAACCAGTGGGGTAGTGCACTGGGTGTGCCCCACACCACCTGCACTTGCTGCACACCTGGGTGCTGCATGACACCCACAGCTGCTGCACACTTGCACCACACCACACTGGTGTGCACCACACACCACTCATGTGCCACACTTGTGAGTACACAACACTTGTGTGTGCCACACATATCATGCAACACTTCTATTGCACACTTGCAGCACAAGACACATGTATGCACCACATGTGGGACACCACCTGTGCTGCATATGTGTAACACCATGCATTTGCCACACACCTGTGACATGATGTGACACCACACATGCTGTGCCATACACATTACACCCCCACATGTATGATGCTGCACACATCAGACCCCACATGCATGACACATGCAATGCACCACATGATACAGTGCATGTGATGCTACACATGCATCACCCCACATGACACACCACACTTGTGACACCACATGTGCTTGCAGACGTGCCACACATGACACTGCACATGCATGATGCTCCACACAGGACACTCCACATCCCAACATACACACGTTACTCATGACAGAAACCACACTACCAGTCCCCTGAACACACAGCCACATATGACAAAATATGTGCCCTTTGCACACTCATCCAACACACCTGTACACAGCAGTCTTGTGCCCTGCATCCCTGTAACTCACACATGCATCTTCTACCACATGTGGGCTCCCTCTTGTTGTTATCATCCCCCTCCCCCTGTCGTGTCCCCTTCCATGGGTACTTACTGTGCAAGGAAGATGCTGTTCCATAATGCAAGCTCAATAAAGTCTCACACCATAAACCACAGTAGGGGCTTTTAAACACATTTACTTTATGATTGTATTATTGGACTCTTTACTCACATCAGCTATTTCGCTTTAACAACATGTCTCAGTCCATCCCCTGGCAGCAGCCCACCCCTCCACTTACCCGTCAAACCCCGCTGTACATCAGGGGATGCTTTTACAGTTCAGGTTTCCCAGCTACTTGCTTTCTCACACTGGTGGGATTGACAAGAAGCAAAAGCAAAGCACATCACCTCCTGGTAGTAGACCTGAGAAGAAGGCAGCATCCATCCAGCTCTACTCAGATGTAGTCCTTTCCTCTGCCCATCATCTTTAACTACACAACCAAATAACAGCCATAATATTTGTCTTTGACCATCTCAGTCTTTTACCTTTCCCAAGGGATTTATCCCTGTGACCCTCGGCACTAGCAGCTTGCTTTCAGGCGTTGTTTGAAGCAATGCTGTAGCTGGCATACCAGTATGTAAGCCATGCGCAGTGCTAAAAATACAGTTGGATAGCACAGCAATAGAAGGCTGTAGAGTTGGAGACTGACACATTTCCCCCCAACTATTTAATAACAGTGGTTAATTTCAATAACCATAAAGTATCTGCTTTGCTTCACTTGTTTGAAAAAAATAACCAAAACCAGCAAAAAAAAAAACCACAAAACCATAAGCTTTTATACCTTAGCATTATCATACAGCAACTACCTCTCTGCAGTTTGGGCTTCAGTTTGGCTGACTTAAGTCACAACTCCTTTGTCAGAGCTTCATTTTATTTGCCAGGTATGAGTACTCTTTCCCAAGTAAAGCATTTCATCTGAGCAAGCTGGTTATCAACACTCCCTCTCTCCCCTTTCGGGAGAACCAGAGACACAGTACAGCCCCCTCAGCTAACGTTACTGCCACAGAAGCAAGTCAGAGGTAGCCCCCAAGCAACTCCGTCTGTGCTTGTGCTGTGGCACAGCAGATGCTCGGCCCTGAGAGCGTCAACTTGCTTCTCTGTGTAACCCAATGCCCCAGCTTGGGTGTTTCAGCTGTGAGTGTGCCTTAGCAGGAATGCTGCAGGACAGTGCTCCGGCTGCTAAGCATAGCTTTGATTCAGAATCTGGTCACGCAGCACCTTCCTGCTCCCTGTGGGCATATGCCTGCATAGCAGGCAGCTGCTCTGTATGCCCAGCTTTTTCACCTCTTAACCTCTCCTGGTGGTGGTAACAAACCAAGGCTGGAGCAAGAGCCATAGTTTTGTTGAGCCTGGGCAGAGTAAAACACCTGGATTGCTGTGGTGGAAGCCTGCACTTTAAAAAAAAGGAAAACAAAGCAAAACAACAACCCACCAGGAACCAGCACTATAAGCTGCAGCATATTCTACATTAGGGTTCAGCCCGTGCACTGCCGAGCTGAGGAGACCAGGACCCCCTCTGTCTTTGCAGTCAAGCGCTGCACATAGCCAGGCACCCCACGAGGTGCCTCCCAGGCAGGGCTGCAGGACTGCATCACTGGAGACCTCCGAGTTTAAGAGCAGAAGATCTGGATGCTTCCCTCTGCGCTCAGCCAGTTTACATTATGAAAGAGTCATGAAACCATTACCTTTTGCTTATCTAGCATGCCTTTCACTTACAATACTTTTCTTAAAGTTTTGTCATGGTTTAACTGCAGCCAGCAACTAAGCACCACACAGCCGCTTGCTCACTCCCCCCCACACACCCCAACTGGGATGGGGGAGAGAATCAGAAGGGTAACAGTGAGAAAACTCGTGGGTTGAGATAAAGACAGTTTAATAGGGAAAGCAAAAGCTGCACATGCAAACAAAGCAAAGCAAGGAATTCATTCACTACTTCCCATGGGCAGGCAGGTGTTCAGCCATCTCCAGGAAAGCAGGCCTCCATCACACGTAATGGTTACTTGGGAAGACAAACACCATCACGCCAAATGCCCCCCCTTTCCTTCTTCTTCCCCCAGCTTCATGTGCTGAGCATGACGTCATATGGTATGGAAGAGCCCTTTGGTCCCAGCTGTGTCCCCTCCCAACTTCTTGTGCACCCCAACCTACTCGCTGGTAAGCCCTGCTCAGCAGTAACCAAAACATCCCTGTGTTATCAACACTGTTTCCAGCACAAATCCAAAGCATAGCCCCATACTAGCTACTATGAAAAAAATTAACTCTGCCCCAGCCAAAACCAGCCCAAGTTTGAAGAGAAGGTACCCACGTGGCAACCATCGCACTTGACATTAATGCTTATGCAACATAAGGGAGCGCTACTGTCAGATACCGGTCAAGTCAGTCACACTCATAAAGCTTATGTTAAGACAAGCAGTTTCCAAATGAGCTACCACATTAGTTACATTATTAGGATTTTTCATCAGGTTACTCACTCATTGGCCTGTATAGGTGAATGCCCCCTTGGTTTGGGTTTTTTTAAAATTATTTATTTATTCATTGAATCAGAAACAGGTGAGTGCACCCTCCTGCCCTCTAGAGTTCTTCAGCATCTGAGCACTGTGTTCACCAACAGCCATCCACCAGCAGTTGCTCATGCACAGCCTGAGGCCACCTGCAGCCCATGTCCACCAGAGTGGGGGACGACAAGGACTTCACCTGCAGAGTTTATGAAACCTGGACACATTGAATAGCTCAGAATTGCCACATAAGAAGTACAGATCTTCAGTGCACGAGACGACCTCCAACTATACCCCTCTGAGGCACTGTTACCAATTTAATGAGTATTAGCAGTAGAGTGGTACAACGTAGTTTCTCCCAGGCCATGTTGAAGGGAAAAGACACCTTGGCTCCTTTGTTATACCTGGAAAAAAGGTTTTAAATTATGCATCCAACTCCTGTTTTAGAGGGGCTTTTGATGCCACCGAGAAAGAATGATATTGCTGGTAGGGCTGGGTGGGACCTGCACACCTTGCTGGTGAAGGGTCACACAATGAAGAGGACAGGTAACGCAACATGCACTGGTGAGTTTTCCCATCCTAGGACTCAGGCAAACACACTGCGACCTGCCGGCCATCCCGGGAAGCCTCACCGGTGCAGAGGGGCACGCTCAGCAAGCAGCCAGAGAAACCTAAACCTATTACAATCACATCAAATGGTAAGTTCTGCCTTACTTAAACATGTACAGGGAAGACATTACTACAACCATTGCATCTGTCAAAGAGCCATGAGCTCTTGGCACCCTTATTCAACATCTCTTCTTCCAAGGCAGAGGTGTAGACAGATTATACCATAGGCACAGAGACCAAGAATTTTTCTTCCAAGTTCATTACAGTCCTCTGTTGCACAGAGCTCATGAGAGTGGCACTCTTACTCAAACATTTACAGTGATCAAAGTAAAACTGAATTCATCCAACAGAGTTTGCAAACCCAGTTGTTTTCTACAGCTCTCACCAAAAAACCTTTAAATTTTATTCAGACTTTGCATGCTAGCACAGATTAGGCATTGTTACAGTTACAATCTAGCACGACACATTATAGCGTAACGCCACATCAAGTCAAAACATCTGCTGAGCTACCACCACCATAATTTGAGTTTCTGTGAAGTACAAAGTTTGACTCTATTGCCTCTAATCTTGAGTTTAGTGCATCTTAAAGGCAAAAGTCTACGTTACACATACATTGTGACAAGTATACGCTAAGCTCTACAATACTTAACATTTAAACACTGATGCACAAGACTAGAGTCCCAGAAACTGAACAAAAGCATCTTCAGAGGTCATCTAGTTCTTCCCACCATTATTCTATATTGATACAGAACATACATTTATACAGAATATACATTGATACATCAATATACATATATCTATATTGATGCAGATACATCTATATTGGGCCCCACAGATTTGTGTGCACCCATACCTGACCCATGCTCGCCAGCTATATAATGCACTCTATAAAGCCCCTTGTGAAGTCTGTAGATGAAGTAGTGCTGGGCAATCTTACTTCTAAGGAGATCAAGTAAACTTACTCCTTTTCTTTGGCAGCTGTATTTCATCTTTCCTTCTCCTCTGATTGAGGCCAAACAGATAATTTCCTTTATTGACCCCCCCTTGGGTGTCATGTTTTCTAGACCCAGTTGTTGTGGATTTAACTCCAGCGATCCAGAGGAAGGAGCAGCCTCCTCCGTCTTAGCTTAATGGCCAGAAGAGTCAAAGAGCAAATCCCCCTGGAGTCAGTAATTTTTATCCTGTGACCTAGGAGACATCATTCATGTTGCAACTTGGATGATATTTCTGGAGCGAGATGTGAAATATTAATTACTGGAGGCTGGGCCTGTGGAAAGCATTCCTGTTTATCACTGACACCAAGGGCAACAGGGGCTTTACGCAAGCGTCTTGGACACAGACACACTAGACTGATCAAGTCCAAACTGACAATTGCCTAGAGCATTAGACTTACCTGTGAGCATCCTTCAGGAGGATGATGGGCACCATCCAATAAAGCCTAAGGTGCATGCAGTAGACAAGTACACTTTTTGGTACTTAGTAGTTCAATACTTAGTTGTGCTTTTTGTAGAAACTAGAAGGTTTTCCTGCTGCTTAGCATGTTTCTGTGATATTTTAATCAGCTGCTTATCTGTCACAACACCGCCTGGCTGTATTGCTCTAATCATCCAGATTAGCACATTCTCATTTCTATCTGGCATGCAACCATGTGTCCCCAACCTCAAAAATGAAGAGAGCAAAAAGCAAATGCCATATTGGCCCCATTACCATGTCAGTCATCCTCAAATGATGAGGCTTGTATGCCAATTACATCACACACATACAACCTGCCGTTGGAGTTTCACACACACCTTTGTTTTCCACGGTTTTACAGAAGTTTTGTCAGTCACTTTACACAAATACCATTTACTTGGACCCACTGTCTGAGACCACTTTTAGTCCAGCACTCCGCACAGGATGGTCACAGCTAATAAAGGTACTTTTTCTAACCTAGGAATAGCTTTGGACCAGCTGCCTTCACTAAAAGAAAGGCCAGAAAGACTTATTTTGCCCTCTTCCTCCCCAGCACGTAGATACGTAACATGTTCTGGAGACTTCGAATATTTGAAACAAGAGGTAGTCATTTGTCTTTATGGGCTGCATCAAATGGTGGATTTGAAACAGTTGGAAGTGTACAGAGCAAGGACAGGAATGAGGAAACTTGGTTTGCTTCCTTGGTAACAAAATCTACAGCACAGCAGGAGAACAGAGCATGATAATTAGGGAATTACAGCTGTTAGTCACAGAAAATATGCTGCAGTTGCAGGTCAGGGACCTGAGGTTGTGGCACAGGAAGGAAAACTGTAATTTAGAGTCTGCGAGGAACTCACTGCATGCATTAGACTTCTTGCTACTTATAGCATCTCTACACCTGTTTTCCAGGGCGGAAATCAAGCCGACAAGAACATAGATCAGCAACAAGCACCAAGGAAATAGAGTTTCTCTGCAAGAGTCAGCAGAAGAACTACTTTCATAAGAACCATTTTTAATAAGAAGAAATGGATATTCCATCAGCTCCTGGTCAATGCCGCTCCTTCTCTGCTGGCAACCCTCTTTCTAAGCACGACAATCAGAAGCGTGAACTTTAAGATGAGGGAGAGGACAAAACTTGATCCACGGAGTTATTCTGGGAGATAGCAGCTCCCTTAAGAAGCACCAGTTGTTACAAGGGATGTATAACACAGGTCCCACTGAAACAGGGCTTGGCTTGGAGACCTCTCTGTATTAAGCCAGAGCCTTGTGTTAATTTCCTGCAAGTGGTAGCTGTTCCTGAAGGGAACTGAAGGATGCAAAGGGAAATGCAAGCCTCAGACAGAAGACAATACCACTTTATTTTCCTAGCCTTCACCTTACAAAAAAACCCACCAAACAAAAAACCAAACCAAAACCAAAAAAACCACCCCAGTGGCAAACTCCAATCAAAGGCACAAGAACAAACCCAACAGATACCTGCAATAACATCATTAAAGCAACTCTGACCATAGTTTGCCCAAAAGCCATTTAAAGGAGAGGACCTGTTGGTATAGTTTGACCAAGACACTCACCAAGCACCTTCTGTGAAATGCTACGCCACCTCCTCTTCTTCCAATGGGAGCTGGTCCCACCCCAGAGGACCAGGGTGTACTATAGCTACTGCACGCCAGAAACCTTCACCTGGCTTCAGCCGTCTCCAAAGCTGGGCAAGAGGCTGTCAGGACTGCACACATTCAGAGGTGGATTTTTGTCTGGACAGAGACTTTATGGCATTTTCCTTATCATGCTCCAAGTGAAGTCGTTCACAAACTGTGTCCAAAGCAACTAGAAAACTGGACTCCCATTTCAGTTGGGAAAGAGTGGCTTTTGCAAACCTTGAAAGGTATTAAGTTTTAACATTCTTTCAGTGAGTTAAGGAAATTCATAGAAGATAAACATGTTCTTACTGCACTGATATGCATGACTCTTAGAAAAACAAATCTATTAAACTTGTGTGCTTTACTGTAACCTTTGATCCAGCTAAATCCTCTGTAAGGAGTTCCTCATTGCCATTCCACTCAAGAGGGGAACTTTTATTTACTTCTCCAAATCTCCTCCACCCTTTGTTCCACACTGGTCATGTTTGGGTTTAGCTTTTTAGATAATCTTTCTTTACTAAAATTTTAGTGTGTGGAAGAGCATGTTCCTTACTTCTCTGTCCTTAAATCAAGCTGCTTCAGAAACAGCTGGCTCTTACAGGTGAGAACTGGAGCATAAGGGAACTTGAGGGAACCTAAGTTTACCGAGGAACAGAAGAAACACCCACCACACCCTGAGGCTGACCAAGAGCTGGCAGCCTCTTTTATTCAGGCCTGCACCTGCGCAGACTGACCACACAACTCGGATTCAAAGGCCAACACCAGGAGACCTCAGGCCATGAGGCTCGAAGCTCTCCATAGAGCATAAGCTGCTCATTCAAGTGTTAATAAACAAGACGTCCAGCATTTGCTTGCTGTACGAGCTACCAGCTTTGCATCACATCTAAGCCAAATTAATTCTTTCCACAGAAGAGCAGCTATTAATAACTTCCTATAGCCCAGCCCGCTGACCAGTAGCCAGGTCTCCCCAGTTCTCCTTGAAGGCTGGCAGCATGCCATGCAGATCAACTAATTCAAACTGTTTTGGGCAGGAAGGTATTTCAGTGTCCTAGACCCTCAAACTGCCCTAACGCCAGCCTCCGTTTCAAGGTGCTATCATACGAATTCACTTGCTGCTCACAGTTGTGTGAGGTGTCACAGCAAGAGCTCAGGTGTGAGCAAACCCCCTGGGCTCTGGGGTGAAACCCATCCCTCAGTACCCTGCCAGCTGTCTGGATGTCATGTTTTTCTGACCTTGTGAGCTCTGGGGACAAGTGGCCAGCGCTTACCCTCAACCAAAGGGGTAAAAGCCTTTTATTCTCCTTGGTGAGCTGCCCAACCTAGGACCTGTGCCTCACTCCGTTAGCCGTCAGCCAGATGGTTTACTCACTTGGGGCATGGGGAAGTCATGCCAAATGCTTGATGGAGACTTCCTTCCTGCCCTGTTTCTGGTTCTTAGCAGACTGGCAAGGGCAAGTTGGCTCCCAGTCAACCTGGCTTCCCAGGTTGACTCAGAAGTCAACCTGTATTCTCCACCTTACTGAGACACAGCACCTCACAAAGAAGAGGCATTGCTGCCATTTGGGATAGAATTTCTTTACATTAAGAACAAATAGTAGCTGAGATGCACCTCAGTCTTGCAGCCTTTTCACCAGAGCCACTTAACCATAATAATGTGATATTTGGTTTTAAAACCTTCCAGAGGAAGATTGTAATTTGCATTTTCGAGTCCCATGCAGTGACTTGCCCAAGTATCACCTACACCCACTAGTTTTCTTGCTGGTACTTGTGCAGTCATTTCTCTGGGAGAGACAAGGATTCACCAGGTCTTGGTGCAACGCAGCCAATACGTCTCAGTAAAGTTTCAAGTCCATCCTGATAGTGCCAAGTGCTTGATGCCATTTTTAGCAAGCAGAATAACTAAGTATTTAAGGACAGATCATTCCCCAAATAGACAAGAAGAGCCAATCAGCAGCTGTTTCTCTGGAAAGATTTTGCCAGCACTACAAACGCTCCATATGGAAGCAGAAAGATGCTAGTTCTGAGCAATAAATGCATGTCAGATGACACTGCCACTAAATATACCTGGTGACTGTTAGCACAATTGTTTTGCTTCCAGTCTGGTTCCCCTCTTTGGTGTGGGCAGCGAGGGCATCTTAAAGGAAACAGCCCCAAGATTAATTTAATTTAATCACTGAGTTTGAAGAAGGGGGGGGGGGGCAGGGAAGAAGGAAGGAGAACCAATATTAACTGTGGAAATTAATACAAAAAGCTGCTGGGATATTAATAGTGTGCTGAGCTAATAAGATGCAGCGAAAGCTATGAAGTTTCTGTAACACCGCAGCAGCTGCTACTGTGAAGTAAGAGACTAGACTGGATCTGTGTATTTACAGCAGTCATCTGAAAGCCTAGGCATGTAATTCCACTCAGAATCCCCACCAACACAAATACATTAAAAGCAGACTCAGAAAGCTCCTGTAAACCCACTAAGCACGATAGCTAAAGTTTCCACAAGAAATCATTCATAGCATTAGAGCTATTCTCACATAGGTGGGCTAAGAGCCTTGCTGGACTGAACATGGAGCAGAAGCTCTTGCAGAGAGCAGGCTATACTGTAGCAGCCCAAATGCCTTCCAGCCCTCCTGATGGCTTAAAAAGCCTCCTGGGACCAGACCCTGTAACATAAGTCTGCCCCATATAAGTTTATGCTAGATAGTGACTGTTGAAAAACCTTAGAACCACATCAGCTTTTTTTTTTTTTTTTAATGCACCTACAGGCAAAGTTGCTTTGTTTATTAAGACATGAGATGAGGCATCTGTTTCCTTCAAGAGTTTGATTCTGGAGACAAGAAGCCCCTTCGGCCAGGCTCTCAGCCCTGCTTCAGCTGCCTCAAGAACTGGGAGGCCAGCAACACCTGCACCATTCAGGGATAGATCAACTACATGTTGAAGGAATATCAAGGCACAACTTCACACCTCTGAAGGGAGAAATCAAGTTTTTCTTCAGAAGCATTATCTCCACACTGTTTGTTGTAGAGAGAAGACAGCCATAGGAGGTCAAGGATGCAGCCTGCACAGAGTACTAAGCTAACAACAAGCAATGCCACTTACTAAGTCTTCGAAGGGCTGGTGCTGTAAGCAATCCCTCAGAAGTAGGTCTGCCCTAGAGCTCTTGTTTTGGAAAGAGCAGGGGTTTGCAGCCTAACACAGACTGCTGAGCATTTGCATGTCTGCTGCTCAGCTCTTGCTCTTCCCCAGACAGACTCATCGCAGTCAACACTTGCGGATGGTGGAGCGACTTGGCCTCGCTGCTTGGCAAGCCCGTGTTAGACCCAGCTGCAGTCCTTTGGTGCTTCAGATTCTTCCATCTGCTTGAAAGACCTGATGGACATTTGAGAGACACCAAGGTCTTGGAGAAGGAAATAGTGCAAAGGTTACTTTGGACACAGCCCTAGCAGGAAGCTCTGGGCTGACTACTCAGATGCTTTAGGCTCATGAGACCTCATGAAGTAACCAGCACACACATTTTCTTCTGTCAGCAGATCACAAGGAGGACCCAAGTGCAGAGGACAGGCCCAGGCAGAGACACATCGCCACAGAGCTAGGGCAAAGCTCACAGCACCCACCACGCAGGGTGGGAACTCCCTGCACTAGCTGGTAGATGGCAGCAACATGCTCACTAACAGCTCTTGTGCCTTCTGTGCTCAGAAGTCACCCGTGGGCTTTTACACGTCACCACAACCTTGCAAAAGGCTGAAGAAATCTACATTATTGAGATCCCTTCAACAAAGCACAAGAAAGGTGGTATTCAGTGAACCCTATGGAAGAGGGGTGGGAACTCAACACACCGTACATGTGGCACCTGCCATGCTAGGGGCATGCTAGGAAGACCTGCAACCAGAATAGCATAATAAGTAGTGCTATTGCCCAGAAACTCTACAGTTCTGGGTATGGACCAGGATCCCATTATGGAATGAGTAGATAAGCACATAATATGAATATATTATGGATTTGAGAGCAGATGAACACGGTCTCTATACAAGAAGAGTGTAGTCAGACAAACAGGATCACCACGATCCCCTTGGACTCCTCAACAAGATAAGCAGTAGCCCTAAAGTGCCTAAAGCCATTGCCATGGTTAACTATTCCAGTAAGATCTCTCTGAAGGCTGAGCAGCAGCCTAATGTTAGATAGCAAGGCATTAAGAGAGTAATAAACGCCATTTTATTAAGGAAGCTTTAGAGAATAGTTATGGTCTTGAAGACTTATTTTAAGCCTTGGTCACTGGCAGGGGAGGGGAGAAGTCAGGTTACTTAACTGCTGTTACGACAATTATCAAACGGAAGAGACCAGTGACTTGAAGAGAACATTGCAGTTCATAGCAAAATTCCACTATGCTTTTCATTAGGTGTGTCCAATTACTTCCAGTATAAATTACCAGACTGTTGAAAGCAGGTTTGCAGAAAATGAGTTTAACAGTATTATCAAGTGGAAAAAAAGAAAACAAGCAAAGATTCGTTTCCCATGAAATAGTCACAAAAGTCTAAAGCTACTCTGGAGAGATCTCAGACCCTGCAAAATCTTTCAGACTTTCCACATGCTTCATTGACAAGATCCAGGACTCCTATGACACTTGAGTTAAGTTTGTGCAACAGTTCTAGGAATAAAAATCAAGAGCTTACTAGGGCTGGCTCTACTAGAGCCCACTTCAAAGTGCACTTTCAGGCTTCTGAGCAACTGCAGATGCAGGCAGGTGGCTCATAACAACATTATTCTACCAACTTACTCATACAAAGTGTTGCCAATACACCTATGCAAGTAATATTACATACCCTCTCCCCAGTTCTGCTACAGGTTCAGTGACCATTTGTGTTGCAAACTAACAAGTCAGCTTCAGCAACTTCAGTTAGACCAGAAAGCACGTAGGGAAGAGAAAACAGGAGATTGATACCATGCAACTCTACCATTGGTAGCGTGGGCTGTAGTTTTCTCTAAAAGTTTAGGCAATCCTGCCGACTCAGACAAGTTTCTTCTAGAAAAACTTATTATTTTCTATTGTACTGACATGCAGAAAGAGACCCTCATCCTATTTGCAATACCCAGCCCCAACAAAAGCAGAGTACATCATCCTATTTGCAACAGGAGACTTCAAAAGCAGGACACATATCAAAACCTTGTTGAAAAGATGCTTCAACCACTGTACATATGGCAAAAATGCAAAGGCCTATTCACTTTACCTCCACTTCAGAACAGAGTTAGGGAGGGGTGCAAGCACTAACCCGAGGACAGAAAGCTTGGAAGAGCCCGGCCCTTGCAGTAACCCTGGGACAGCTCCTCCACAGGCACCTTGAGGCTGAAGAGCACTCCCACCTGAGCCTGGTGCCTGCTTACCCCGTCAGCCAGAAAGGGCCAGCCCTCACCGAGGCAGCTCTTGGGAGTGCTTAACAGGATTACATGCACGAGGTAATAAGAACAGTAGCTCTGCGTTGTAAGGAGACAGGCATACCATCGCCTTCAAGGCACACTGCTGTCACGTAAGCAGCAAGTATCTTAGTGGCAGTTTATCCAGCCTACCAAGCACTAAGGGTTGTTTGCGCTCCATATTTGATCGTTAGCTGCCTGAGCACCATGCAACTTAAGACTATTCCCTAGAAGCAGACCAACTTCTTTGTCAGAAAAAGAGGGGAAGGATGTACATGGAGGGCAAGTGAGAGCCCAAAGCACACCTATGCCTAGTTCTCCTGTTGCTTGCATCTTCTCCATACTGAGGAGGACTAAGTTGGGAAAAAGCTTGATTATCTGGAACAGTGCTGTGATCCTACACTTTACCTTTTTGCAGTTGGGTGGAACCAGACTGGGCACACAGCAGTGCAAGGTGAGCCATGCACACATGACTGAGATGATAGGAACAGACACTAATAAAACCCCCAGGGCTTTCTCAGACCATCCTGTCATTCAGTATAAGAATTACAGAGGAAACAACTCCGCCTTACCTGAGCTGGGCATTGAAAATAGTCAAGCTCCAATGTTAAATGAGCACACACTTGCTCAAGCACAAGTTCATAGTACAGGAATAGGCTAGGTGGTTTTTATATTAGCACCCAGTTTCAACCAGAAAACATTAGCAAGATCAAGAAAAGACAGTCATTTTTACAGTGGAGAATTTCAAGGAGAATTTCACTACGGTTCTCCTTTGTTCAAGGCAAAGTTTCAACCAAGAGGCACCAAAGACAGGTTTTTCATGGCAGAAAGCTTATTCTTCAAAGCAACATCTGTTTCCAGTTACAATAGCCATATGAATACTCCAAGCCCTTACTACAACATACTATAATACAGAGTTAAAGGTTATACTATCTAGACAATCAGATATGGTAGTCCACGACATTATCAGAAACACGAGTGAATAGGATGCCTGCATTGAGCTTCATGCAAAACAGTTTTCAGTGATGCTATCCTGACTACGTAGGAGCCAGGAGAGAACATTAAGATTTCATATACTTTTAGAGAAAGTACTTTACACACACACTCAAGGAAAAACCCACCACTGCACACAGTGCCAGGAACCAGGTGCTGCTGCAGCAGACCAAGGGTCTCTCGGCCTTCCCAAGGAAGAGAGTTTCTATCGCTACTCTTTGCGACTGCCATGGCAAACAGCCTGGTGGAAAGCATTGAGCTCACACCTACTCAGCAAGGACAGTGGAAGTTAAAATCCTTTCCCACATGGGTTGCTACAATGCATCCTCCCCACCCATGCAGCTTTGTAGCTTAACTGAAGTTCAGGCATATAGTTCTGAGCTATAAACATTTGTTTTACTAATTAAATAGTTATTCATTCGATACATTTGCCTTTATCCACAGGCAGGTTTCAGCATGGACCAAACCTGTAAGCTTTTCCCATCCTGGTCCCAGACCAGCCACTGCTTAATCATCAGAATCCAATTAGAGAATGTCTTAAAACTAGCTAGGAAAAACAGGTAATGAATTTAAACCCTATATATGATAAAGTTAAGATGTAGGGTCATGAACTAAAATAGGTGTTGAAAGCACAAGTAAAAGCCAGCAAGGAAACAATGTTCACAAGGAAACGGGCAGAATGGCCAGGCAGGAAAAACAGTGACAAGCAGGTCACAGAAGTTATTTTAGCAGAATCATTTGCAATATTGGGACTTCACCTACAAACGCTGAAGTCAGAAGTTTACCCACTCTACAGACAGGTCAGAGGGCAGAAGCATTTCCATTTACTTCCATCTAATCATACAAGCATCAATTCTCTTCCACCAGGATCATCTCCAAACAGAGAAACCTGGTCAGTGCCACAGGACTGCACAACAGTACGGGGCAATTTTTCTCCCTTCCAGCTTCCCGGGTTTTTTGAGAGTTTTGGTTTCCCACCAGCCAGCAGGAGACTTCCAAGCTGTCACAACAGGCCCAATCTAGTAGAAAGTTATTTTATTGCTTTAAGTCCTGCACAGTGTGAAAGCTGCATGACAGATAGAATTGTGCATGGAAAAAAAAGTCTTAGGAATAACAGATTTGGGCATTAAAGTTCACACAAGAAACATTGGCTAAGAGACAAAGGTGACATTAACATGAAGTTTACTATTAGACTTTCCTAGATCTGGGTCTCTTGACCATACTCGGTGACAAGCAAGAGCAGCCATCAGGGTCTAGGAAGAACCACAACAAACAGATGACAGGTTCAGTGTTCTCTGCACAACTGGAGGTCTACCCCAAGCGTTTTAAGAGTCCCAAACTGAAAGTACTTGGAAACTTGTGGAATTTATTATTCCAGATATATGCACCAGAAGTGGAGCTCCAGTAAAAATATATAAATACAGTAAACATTCCTAGGTTGCTGTACAGCAAGCTGAGCATGATGGGAACGCTCTCATTACAGAGACCTGCAGTTCAGTGTCTGAATCTAACCCTTGGTCTCACCATCTCTAGATGGCCAGGACTTGTGCGAATGACTTTATATTCCTCTAATTCTGGAAGTCTCTTCCAGACTTCCTTTCTGTACTTATCTTTTGATTCCTGTAGCACTTTTTACTCGATAGTCTAAAAAATTCCCCTAAAAAAAGTCCCCTAAAAAAATTCCTACTGAAGAGCAAGCAGCAAGTTACTGGAACCAAGTTGAGCACAAGTGGAAAACAAAAGGACTCTGCCTTTCACTACAAAGGTGGCCATACAGTCAGGTCTTGCATACAGACCTCCTTTCCATGTTGTGAGGAGACGATTAGCCAAGAGAAACAGTTGCAGGCCAGATGTGATGAGCACAAAAGCTCCGTTCCCCTTTCCTGTGTACCAGGTGGCTGCAGGCCTGGGGATCCTGCCTGCCTTGTTGGGGTTACTCTCAGGTCTCACCCACAGCCTGGTTTTGCCCCTGATCATTTTGCTCAAAATGCTTTGATGTTTTCACCAGTTCCTTGGGGCTGACTATGACTAGCTATCCCCTGTAGAGCCTCAAGCCTGCAATAGAAGGAGGCTGGTAGGGTGAAGAAGATGGTTTGCACATGAGCTCAGTACCCCCATTTCTGAGCAAGCACCCAGAGTTGGGCAATTAGTTGGCCACTGGCAGCGAAGGCAGCAGACACGCTTGTTGCACAAGCGGGTGACCATAGAGTGATAGAGTCTGTCCCTTTCCTCGAGTCCCCAGCTCCTCCCAGCTGCGCAGGGCTCATCCATCAAAAATTTACCACTCACTCCCTCTCCACATTTTTGCCAGTGAGGGAGAAGCAAGGAGACAGAGGGGCTGCTCATTTGGTATTTTTGCTCACTGCTTCCATGGTGCAGTGACATCCTAAACAATACCAACCAAGCTCTACCAGATTTTTGGAAGTCTTAACTCAAGAGACCTCGCAACACCCCCGTGCGTTTAAGAAAAGGATATTGGCTCATGCCACCCACCACTGAAACAGACACCCCTAGGCTGGAACGAAGCAGCTGTATGACACCACGCAGCAACACTTCACAGCATTTTAGGGTAGAAAGCAATTAACCTTTGGCTGAATCCCCTTAGCTCCAAGCTACAAAAAGAGTGTTCTGTTTTCTTCTCTACCCCCCACCTCCCCCAAGTCTGCACAGCTCTGGTGTTCTCATTAGCTCACTGCCCGGGCTGCTTTCTGGACCCTGAAATGGAGACCAACAGTTGGCATCAAATTAATGGGCTGTTTATTCAGATATTAATTTTGTTTTTTCTTGCTTCTGCTCCAGAGTAGTGGCAGCTGAGTCAGATAAAATTAGGGCAAGGCTGTAGTGCATTGTGCTTCTGTTCAGACAGTAAATACACTAGAGCTGAGATCTACTTGGTATCTCAGCTGTACTTTAAAGTAAGTTCGGGGAGTTTGGGCAAGGTCCTCTTTACAGGTTTGAAAGAGCAACTGCTTCAGCTGAGGGAAGACGTCTTCCTGCTCACCACTGTTTCCTTCTAGGTCCGATTGAAATTTAGTACTATCTTCTGTACTTACACAGACCCTTCATCTTCAGGTCCTGACCAAGACAGAGTTTCCCAGGATCCAAGTCTGCCATCTACATTGTTAAAGCCTGGAAATCCCAGCAGAGTCAGATGCTCCTTAGATTTTAGGCCCTGAATGAACATCCTGTATAGCACAGGCAAAGAGTGAATGATTTCCAAAATCAGAAGGCAGGTAAATGAAGATTTAGGAATATAATCTGGGTGTGACTCATCAAGCGGGATTCCCCCACTTCACCCTGAGCACATATTTCCAACTTCATCTGCCTCATAGGCAGAGAATGGGTTCATCTCAAAGGCTACCATCAATTTAAGACAGGCCTGGTGAGTCCTGCCCTTGAAGAACCATTATCTCCATCATCTCGGCTCACTCAGTCAACTCCTGTGCCACACCACCTCTGTGCACTCAGCACAGCTCTCTACTTCTGCAGAGGCAAAGATCGGGTTTGTGTTGTCCTAAAAACATGCATCAAACTCTCCATAGTTGCATGCAAGCCCTGAATTTAAGTCAGCCTAATTCCCAGTCGACATTAAGGAGATCCATTAAATGACCTTAGGGGTTACATTACATAGAGAAAACCAGTACATAAGCAGCACCTAGAAAGATAAAGCTGCTAATCAGCTTAATCCTAGCAGTCTTCCACACTCTTCCATAAAGCATGTTCATAAACACATACGATTTGTAACTGCATCACTTCAAGCAGTTGAAGAAACCACTCTGACACCTTCATTTTGGTGCGTGCCTCCAACAGTAAGCTTTCCCAGAGCATGCTCTGTTCCCAGCCATCAGAAATCGGAAGCTGTGGCTGAGGCTGTGGTCACCTGCAGGAGCACTGGGCAAGCAGAACCAGACCAGCAGCAGATAATGAACTGTGGGGGCAGGGAGCGCAAAGTCAGCCTGACACAGGGGCAACATATCTGGCGCTTTGGAAGGCAGCCTCAGGAGCGGTCTTTCCAGCAACCTTCAGGCACCACTAAGGCACCTGCGTGGTCATAGGACCAGCAAGTGCACACCCCCTCTAAGTTGGTGAGAAGAGCAAGCCCACTGCAGATCCTCAGCCCCAGGCCAAAACCTATTTTGCTACCTTTTGTTTCCATCACCTGAATGACACGAGACCTTTCACCAGCCCTTCCCAAATTAGGGTTCTCAGCTAAGGCGTGAGCCAGGTTAGCGACACATAAAGCTACCTGGGTTTAACTCTGCCTCATGGCTTGGCTTCAGGTAGTTACTCACGTGAGCCTGTCAGTCCCAAAATCTGGTCCCAGGCAGCAGGGGTGCCTGGGCCTGCTATGCCTAGCCACCGCACCTTCCCTTGGGCTGCAAAACATCACGGACTGCACCTGCACAACAGCCCAGGCGGTGGCCAGCCGGGTCTGCAGCAGGAGTCCCGCGGAACTGCTGGCAGCGGGTAACACCCTTCCTAGGTGCTACGAAAGTAGATTTGAGTACAAGCCAACAGCCTCCAATTCCTATTGTGGTTTTGCTGTCAGTGAAACATGTCTTACTTTTGTCTCTTCCAATACCTGCAGTCCCTTTTGCCTTAGTTATCTACAGAAAAGGCTGCTGTAAATGCTCCTTCTGGAGGCAAACAAGGAGTCGTAAAACAAAATTAAGAGTCAAAACAAAGCAGTCCTTTCCTTTCTTAAAAGTCAGCCTCACTAGAGTGATGCAGGCAGGAAGAGAGCCTCCATTAGCAGATACCCTGCTAGCGGGCTTAAAGGAGAAGGAATCCATAAAACCTCCCAGGCATTCTAGGAGGCTGGGTACCCAGGATCACTTTCACAGTTTAGGAAACGGTTTCATCTCAACCCCCACAAATTGACCTTGGCAGAACATAGAAAGTTTGCACGTAACAGCCATGTTTCTGCTGTGACTAATCCAGTACTCTAAGTTAGTGCTCCATTTGGGTGGTGGAACAAAACATCTTATTATCATATGAATAAGACATTAGAGGAGGGGAAAAAAAAAAAAGGACTAAACCACATTAAAATTATATTGATGAGGTTTTCTTAAGTCCATTTAACAAGATCCTTCTACCCATGGAATTTCATGATTTTGTGCATCTTCATGTCTTTCCCACATAATTTTCAGTTTTACACATTATGACACTTCTCCAATAGACCAGAGGCAAAGTGCGTATGCTCAGGCTGAAACAGTGTATGCAGGGCAGTTAAATGGGGAAGCATCTTCTTCAGAAACAACCTAGCATGGATCTTTTGGTTACTCACAGCTCAGTGAAAGAAGAGATGGTGAGTGACTCTACATTTACAGACAACATATATAGCCTTATAGTAATATCCTCCTTTTGCTCTCCATTTTGTCAAGCCTATTGCATACGCTCAGAGCTAATCTCATTGAACTCTGCAGTTCAGGTTAGAGACGCACTGCGCACCTGAACGTGACAGGAGGCTGTTGCCTGCTGCTGGCCAGCAAGGGAAGGAACAGCACAGTGGGACAGCCAGAAGCGGAGGGTATTGCTTACATACCTGCTATCTTATCCGATCAGCTAGGTTAAAAAATTAAAGTACAGCATTTAGGGGGCTGTAGCTAAGTTGTGTTTCTGTTTTCTATTCGTTTTGTCTTCCAACTTAACTAGTTACAGCAACTCTCCAAAAGAGAGTCTAAGCAAATACAGACAAGCATCTAAGGAGAAAAATTTCGAGTCTCATTTGTGTCCTATAAAAGCTCCAAGACTGCACACCAATACTCTGCAAGGCTTGCTTTCATCCCTTAGAAAAGAAAGCAACTTCAGCAAGTAATCTGTGCCGATTACATGAAAATTAGGTCAGGTACCTTACCTATATTAGTCACACTTGTAATCAGTTCAGATGCTCTCTGAGATATAGCAGTTTCTGGAGATAAAAACTAATGGATTTGGCCAAATAAGCTGTAACTTGGGGGGTGGGAGCAGTGAGAAATATTTCAAGGCTAATGAGGAGTTTGAGTCCAGTGGAGGAGAGATGCCTGCTCTTCTAATGAGACAAGGTGCCTATTTCTAGGCCAGCTGGGCCAGGTAACATGAACTGTTATAATTTGCTTATATTTAAAAGCCTGAATCTAGAGCCAGTCACAAGCTGGCTTTGCCACAGCAAGATGTTGAAGGAAGTGAAAGCATGAAGGACAGATTTAAGTTGTGGTATGTCTTTGAAGCTCTTGAGCCATTTGGCATTAGAAGGATCTACAGACAGAAGGAGAAATAATGCATCAAGAAGTGCGTGGCATCCAAGTTCATATAGCTCATGGCTTTGCAAGTTCTCACAGAAGTAGCACATTCACATGCATTAAAGGGTGGGTATATAAATAAACCATACCGTTGGCTGCATTAATACCGTGCTTATTAGTACCAATATTATTCATGGGCAACCCTTTTCTCCTGTGTCTTCCATACAGACACTGTAATACACTGAACTGTATTAAGTAGTTCACGGGTAGATGCTTCCAACAGTAGTTGAAGCTTTTCCCTTCCAAAACCTCCGTCACTGTGCTGTGAGTTCAGCCGTGCAGGACCACCTTGCAAAGGATGAGCGCTCAGCCTCCCAAGGAATTTGAGAGCAAAGACAGGAGCTGATGAAGTGATGAGGAAGTTAAAGATGGTAAGAACAGGTAAGAACAAGGTCACCAGTCCTTAGGCAGTGGACACAGCATAAAACCCTAGCACAGTTTATGCCCGATAGATGCACATAGATGGGCAGGCTGTGCTCAGAGGGGTGAGCAGTTGCACACACCACACTTGCCACCATCAGAGGTTCTGCAGCTTTTAGGCTGACATCATGCAACTGCAGCTTTTCAATATGGAAACAGGATGACTCCCTGTGGTTACTCATACATCCGTGGTCCCAGCCAACACAAGGAAAAGAAAAAATATCCTCTCTCCTAGCTGGTCCTGTCCGAAAGGTGAGCCTAGGCATGGATTCATTGCTGAAAGCCAGGGGCTGAAGAGCAGCCCATCAGGACTCCCTGCACACCAGCTAAAATAACTAGCACAGAGGGAAGATAAGCCACTCCACAGGAAGGGCTGTAGAGGCAATTAACTCCTCTGGAGCAGAAAGAAAAGGCACAGCTCAGAGGTGTCTGCATACAGGTTCTCCACAGACTGCTCCCAAAAACGGTGCAGCAGACAGTACTCCATCTATGCTCCCTGCACACACATACAGAGGAGCCTTGAAGAAGCATTCCCCAGGATGGGGGTGAAAGTGTTATTCCCATCTCCCATGCTTAGGCTCACAGCTCCTACCAGCCAGTGACCCCCACTGTGTCAGTCACACAGGCAGCGCTCAGGCTTCCCCAGCTCTCCCCTTGCACGTACGTTCAGGCTTTTTGCTGCTGCGAAGAGAAAGAGGGAAGCAAATCAAGGAGAAATGCATTCAACCCAGCGTTATTTGGCAACGCCGAGAGTGAGAGAACAAGTATTAGGCAGCTAGTGCAAACCCACTATGCAATAAGTAATTGACAAGCTCCTGGAAGATCTATAAAGTGTCCTTTCATTCTTGCCTGCCCTCAGATGGGCAGGTGCAGGCAGTAAGGCAGGAGTGTAGAAAGAAACTCTTAGCCCTCCAGACAGTATAGTCTCCAAACCTGATATTATGGTCAAACAGCACAACCCATAAACCAGCCCTTTTCTGTCTGTCATCATTCTCGCCTTATTGTCCTGGGCTTTGCTTTGTTCGCTGTGAGCGGGCATGCTCCATTTCTCAGCCACATGCCAGCAAACATGCTGGCATGCTGCCCACCCTAAGTACCGTGTAGGCAGGATGGCGCCTCCAATACTTAAAACGATATTTAATGTTTTACATCATTGTGGGCCTGTAGATTATTTTCTAAATCCATGAAGCAACAGAGGATCAGCATGTGGTTTGCTAATGCTGCACAAGGAAATAATGCATGAGGGGAAGAGATTAGTGTGGAGCACTTGAAATTACAGTTGGCATTAGCTATAGAATAACGTATAGCATGTGATGACCTACTCGTCCCAGGCTCCACAGTGCATCTAACAGTGGACTCCGAGAAAGGCACATATGGAAGGAAACCTGCCCAAGCAGCAGACAGTTTCACTATTCTAGTTCTACTCTCCCAAATCTTTGAAGAAAAGTTTCTTTAGGAACTGCTTAGATGAATAGAATTGCTAAATATTAGTAGGGACATTGTTTTCAGAAGAGAGAACACAGGTGTAAGGTAAAAACCTCAAATACAAGCTTGCTTCTCATGCACAAGGAAAAAAATCAACATGACAGGCAGGGAATGACACGCTCTGGTTGATGCCGACACGTACCACAGACCTACACTTACAAAGCATCAATGGATTGTTCTTTCCGTCACCAGTGTTAAAAGTCACCTTAAAGACCTGAGCGAACACCATGGCATTGAAGTGATTAAGATAGTGGTATAAAATGCAAGAGTTCAAGAACAGTATCATAAATAAAAATATTTGGCATTTGTTAATAGGAGAAAGTTTCCTCAAACCACATGAGGATATCTTACACTGTCTTCCCAGCTATATTTGCTTGTTCAGTGACTAACTCTCATGAAATTAATTTTGCAGGATTAGTGATAAGTCCCTTTTGGTTGCCTTATATTTGTCACTGGTGAGGGTGACAGCAAGGAGCACATCTGCATTTCCAGAACAGAAGTCTGACAATAAAAAAAGAATCTCTCCAAGACAAACAGTGAAGTCCACTGACCTCAAGGTCAAGTGACACTTAAGTCTCAAATACTGCCGTTCGAGAAGCCACCCATACATTTGCATAGTAACTCCTTAGTGGGTACCCTTAGAGCTGAGACTGACACGCTAGACACTGCAGGTACCTAGATTGCCCCCCACAGCCACCACAGGGAAACAAAGGCAGCAAAGGAGAGAAGTTTTCCTTAAAGATGAGGAGCTGACAAAAAGAGGGATTAGCCATTTCGCCACACGAGCAGCCACCTCTGAAATCCAAGTGCCTTGGTCCCACTCAGATCCTAATACAAGTACAAGCTATTCTTGTCACGGTGACTAGCCCTGTGCTTTTCAGTAGAGTCACTTCAACAAGACGCTGAAGATTTAGGCCTGGCTATCGGGTTGCAGTCATGGACCAGAAGTGACCGAGACTGCCATGGACACCAAGATCAAGTAGAGCATAGCAGACAGTCCTTCCCTGGAAGGAGACACTGACAGCAGAGCAGCTTATCTTTGTGTCAGTACCAAAAATATTTAGGACCAGGCTTCAAAGAAAATGTAAGCATACTTAAGTGCATTTCAATTCAACAGTTAGTATTTAATTACTCATCTGAACTGACCCTAAACTCAAGTAGTGTTGTGCGAGTTTTAACTAGGAGGGCCCTCCCACCTTATTTGGGGGTGTCTGTCCTGACCTGTCCCCATTCTTTCCCCCCCAGTGTTACAGACAACACTATATTTTGAAGTTACATCTGCACGGGAACTCAGGTACTGTTCACTATGGTCATTCTTGTTAGCTTTTCCACTTCACATCCTTCATTCAGTGGCGAGAACTATTTTCGGATACAGAGACTTGAATTCAGACCCTGTTACTGCTCTGCCACGCTCAGCGGCCAATGTCAGCAGCTTTGTAACATACATGCTCACCCTACTGGCCACACGTAAAGAGGTAGAGACCCCCACGCTCCCTCCCACAGGTATCTTGGAGCTGTACCCGACCTCTGAATTCTACCCCGTAAAAAACAGATTTCTTGCTTATATCTAGAAAAAAAGATTAAAAACCCCTGAAACTGAAGCAGTGTCTTGTTCTTGGAACACATTAATGTTTTCTTCATTCTCTAAAAAGTTTGTCTGGCCTCAAATAATTTTTCCTTGCCTGTCCAGCCACCAAACAGAAGAAAAATAACCAATTAATCACACACTTCTGGTTTTCAGCAGAAGTCTGTTCAAAGGAAGCTTCACCATGTAGCCTTCAGTGCCAGTATTTTCTCAATACTACAAGAGCTTCCCCACATAGACTTCTCAACACTTTTCCTCTTCAAAGAGGACTGACTACTGAAGTCACCTAGCAGTGCCTTCTCTGCTTATTTACCGTACTGCAGCAAAATGCATTTTTGAAGTTATCTGTATCCTAGCAAGTGTCATTACCTCACATGCAGTGCAACTGCTGTTCTTTTTACATGGAACTATTGTATTTTACTTAATGGCATTTTTCTATTATTTCTCTGTAGAGGCTTCCAACTGTTGCTGGATACAAAAATGCATCTAAAACAGTTGTGCTCCAGAGACATGTGCCTACCCTATGACTCCAAGATTATTTCCTCTAAAATTTGATAGGGAGATGTGTACTACTTTGTAGTATGATCCATTTCAACTGTGTTCCAGCAAGGTAGGTAATCCTACACTGTCCCAGTTTTATAAGAATCCCGGCAATTTGAATTAATAGCATAAAAGTATAGCACTTGCCATAAACATGGAACAGTTGCTTTATTGCACTTGTCAAATGCATTCCTCTCTTTGGTCACAGTTATGGTCAAAGAATTTAACAAAAAATTAACAAGCAATTCACAATAAAAAGGAACTCAAAAAAAGTCAAAGCTGGAGAAAGCATCACATACCCTACATGTTTGAATTCTTATGTTTTTTTCCAGCCTGGTTCTCACTCTTATTTCAGCAAGTTTCTTATAAGCCCCATCCCTTGTTCAATACAAATTCCAGAGTGAAAAGGACACCAGAGAGGCTCTTCCCTTCAGCCTCCCAATAAATACGGAGTGACTAAACAAGTAGTTCTAGAGGTGCTTACCAAGCTCATTTCAAACCGTTTTTCTGGCTGTATCTACACTGCCCCATAGGCCAGCCAGGAAGAAATAGCCGTCCTCACCATCTCACCTACTGAAACATGCTCATGACCAGCTATATGGTGGGCACCGCTGTCTGTGGAAAGCTTCAGTGCTCCCAGGGCTTAAAGCACCCCTGGGCACTTCACTCGGCCTCCAGCTATTGCCATCTGCCCTATGGTGATGGGGGACGACAGCTTGAGAAGTATCGCCCCCTCAAACTCCTCTGAGGGCAAGCGGGATCTGCAGACAGTCTGAGCTCATCATATTGAGTGCTGGCTCCTTACATGAATAATAACACAGCGTCCAGGCACCAGCTTGGCAGAAGCCTGTCCCAAAATTCACATGCTTCAACAGGTCCACCTTGGACAAACCCTTAAGATCAAGCGGTTGAGAAGTATTCTGAGCCCTGACACAGAGCCCCACCTCAAATCAACAAGGAGCATCACCCAATTTCCTTGGGACCACCCACTCTGGAGGAAAGCATCTGAGACTGGCAGTCCACAGTTTGGAAAAGAGGACAGCAACACTTACACAGCTCCTTCGAAAACCATTGCTGATGGCAAAAGATTAACAGAAGGTGCGACTGGAAACAGAAACGTTCAACTTTGAGAAAAGTGAAGGGATGCTGCACACAGGATAAAGATCTGCCCTATTTGCTAAATAGAAACCGAAGCAGTAGCTATGCACAGAATGGCTGACATCATCATTGCCCAGGTTATTAACCTAGATGGCTCATCCTGTGTACAGCCATCTGCCCACACCTTACCTTTGAGTCCCAGGTATCTGAGGCAGAGCCCACGGGCTGCTGTGCCCAAACAGAGCGTGGCTGGAGCAGACAAATCCTGCAGCACTGCTGGCCCCACGCCCTCACCCTGCTGCCAAGCCTCGAAGCTTGGCCACCTCTTTCCAGGCTGGCCACAGAGCAAACACTTTAAAGTCTAAAAAGTTCTATTTTCCAGCAGCAGTCAAAGAACAACAGTAGACAGAAGAAATCTCTAACATGACATTTAGAAGACAAACCCCTTTATTTTTAAAGCACTACAACTGATCTGAAAAATTCACGTGTTTGCTACAGTAGAGACAAAGAGCTTGACAGACCCACTATAAAACAAACAATTTACCATTTTGATGTGGCATGGTGGTGGTAGAAAGCATAATTTTATCTGCTTTTACTGCACTGACCTCTGAACCTTTGCGTTATAATTTGAGAAGCAGCTGTGTATTTAGACTTACACCACCCTGCTACGTTCCTTGGTCTGTCGGGCATGGCGAGTGTCACTCCTGGTGATTAGCAGAGCCACCGAGAAGGCTGCCGCAGGGGAAGACCTAGTGCCCCCTGCCCGAGACAGGTGCACACCGCTGTCACGTCCCCAACATGTGTACTTTGGGCTCGTTACCAGTATTGTCATCAAAGCAGACTATTATCAGTAAGTGCAACATCACACAAGAGACTCCCAGGAGTTTGAATTTAACATCTTAGTGGTGCCTGTCAAAGGCTTATTTTCTTCCAGAAATGTAGCAGGAAGAGTTTAAAGATAAGACAGTGGGGTCAGAGCAGAAGATGCTGCAGGAAGCGTTTTTCGTTCTCAAACAGAAAAATAAAATATCCTATTAAATAAAACTAATTTGAAGTCAGCAAATAGATTTTTCTTCAAGTCTGCCACAGGCCTAGACAAGAACTATTCTTGGATGCAAAGTGTAAAAGTCATAATACAGCAAAAACTCATGAAGTTTTTGCTGAAAATGAAAAGTTTAAGAACATAAGTGTCTAATACTTGTCAGTCATGGATGTATTTCAGTAATCCTGCAGGTCCACGGGTCCATATGAAGGTCCCAAACACTGCCTGTTACTTGAGAAAGCAAGGGAACCTCCAGCACATTAGCATTTTGGCCTTGATCCAAGAAAGCACTTAAGCATGTGCTTAACTTTAAGCACATGAGTGCTCCCACTCACATAAAAGGACCACTTATTCACTGAAAATTAAGCATCTGCAGAAATACTTTACTGTATCAGCTTCTTTGCTGAGCATCTTACAGGATTACACCCTATCAAGTGACTCTCTGGAAAAAAAAAAAATACCACCTAAACAGAAGTTGACTTCAGGCAGGATTGCTGATTGCCAAGAGCTGCCTTAGCACATGTGGCACTCCCCTACGGAGGCACCGTGTCCTCCCTGGCTCTCACAACAGCTGCACAGCAGCAAGGAGCCTCTCCCAAGGGCAGCACATGTTTAGAGCTGCTGTTTCAGCCTTTGCCTTGTGGTTCTAAAAAAAGTTATGTAGAAGCTATTCACTCTGACCAAAAGCTTGCCTGCTTCACTGAAGTCTGGGATGTGAAAGCACAGACCTGCACGAGGCACCACGCTGCCTACACAAGGTGAAAGTTGCTTCCAGTTAACGTGAACAAGGTGTTAGGACGAAAACAGCCATCTACGCCAGGGTGGTTACTTTGGATCAGGCCCTAAAGACCTTAAATTATATACAGAAGGAGGTGGTGAGGGAGTAAGAGCAGCACAGAAACTAATGTATGCAGGCAGAGGGTGAGGCAATAAAAACCAATTCTAAGCAGAGAGCGGAAAGAGATTGTGTCACATCTCCCATGTGCATTTTTGGAGGGTCATCACAATCAAATATTAACTATGGTTCAGGCTCCCACAGCAGAGTAATACTCATCGATTCCTCCAGCTACATTTAAAAAAGAGAAATTACTCCTAGTGATAGATTAGATATCCCTAAGAAAAGTCCAAACACCCTGAAGCCCTTCCGGGATGAAGCCTACTTATGCCTCCCTCTTGCATGCTGGATCTCCCTCCTTGGGAAAGAAACCTGGGTGCTGAAGGCAGGATCCCAGTATGAGCAACTGAGGAACTGCAGGCTCCGGTGTTCCACAAAAAGCACTTGCCTTAACACTACACCTTAACCTTAAGGTTATCATGACTGTTGTAGAGTGTAAAACTGGTTTTAAAGTAACAGTTTATTACTAATTACAAGCTACTAATACCAGTCTGTTAGCGGCAGAAGTTTAAGACACATTTGAGGGAAGTGCTGGTGGAAACAGCAAGATAGCAGTTTATGGTTTATACAGAAATACTAGGCTGACCAAGGCTGCTGGACCTGTCTGAGCAGCTCTGCTTTGAGATGCAGAATAAATCCCCGGTTTGCAGTGCAGCTACATGGTGCTGCCAACCCACCCTGAAGTCAGAGCACAAGCAGCAGTAAGCCCACTTTAAAGAAAAGCAAATGTTTCTATTTCTGCACCAAGTTGTGCAACAGGCTGCTTCTGAGCAGAGAATTTGAGTTATTTGTACAGAAGTCGCAAGCTGGCCACCCACCACGCAGGTTTCCTACCTGCTGCTCCACACCAAGGCACACCCCGTGTGCAGGACACCAGCACAGGCACCTGTCAGCCCCCATGATTTGTGACCCATCTGACAAGGACAGCTGGAGCCACTACAGCCCAGTGTCACTTTTGGCTGTGTGTGTTCCAGCTGCTGTTGTTGGGAGCACTTTCCTTACCGATTCAGATCAAAGGCTGCACCAACACAAACATGAGTTTTACAAGTCAGTCAGCTGTGCACTATAACGAAGGTGTGCCTGAGATGCTCCTTAACGCTTCTCTCACCATGCCAAAAATTGACATCAGCTTGTGCAAGGATTAAGATCAGGTAGACAAGAACTACCAGCCACAATGTTGGCACCAGAGGATGAGGTGATTTTAAGCGGGACTTGGTAAGCAGTTTTGAATGCACATACAAGAGCAAGCCGTAGTTCTTACTCAGCTTTCTATAGTGGACCAGATGCAGACCAGCTTTTTTTTTTTACTACCTAATCAGATACACAGACTACTTCAAGATCTAGATACACAACCTCATGGCACATGACAGAGAGTTTCGAGTGGTCCTGTAAAGAAATCCTTCATGCTTCTTAACTACACCATTTTAAGATTAGAAGAACAATTAATCTTGCACAAAGATCCAGCATGCAGGTCTTGTTAAGCAAGAAAGTGATGCACAAGGTGTGGGGTAGAGTCACCGACCAGGCTGAAGTGAATGCAACAGAGGTCAAAGTTTCCTGCACCATTATTTTGCTGGTGACTCCTAACTTCAAAGTTTTACAAGGAGTAATACAACCATTTCCACATTTGACTATTTCACTTTGAAAGGAATGTAACCTAGGCTTAGCTATTTTCTTTCCACATGTATCTGGCAGAGATATATTTATCATCAAGAGACTTTCCTCCTCCTCTTCCCCCCACTTAACAGCTCTTGACTTTGTGTGGCCCCTCTACGCCAGTATATTGTTTGTGCTTTTTGCAAGACCCTACTTTAAAGTATGACATGTTTATGTAAGAGGCGTTGATGGCTAACACAGGCTTCGGCTCAGTAGGGCATTTGGGATGGTGTCACAGAGGAATGCTCTCCCCTGATTTATGAGCATGTTATAGTTATTCAGGTGGAGTGGCAGGACCTGGCAGTAAGCACTATCATACAGATCAAATGTGTTTTAAGTTCATAGATCAGGCTGAAGAGCTGCCAATCGCCACAGGGTTGTGGCAGTGGAAACTAAGCCCTCTCTTTTTAAAAAGAAAGCAGTCTCTGAGGACAAGGAGCTGCCCTCCTCCTTAAGCCTTACCAACCAAAATCTTGCACTGTTCTTATGAACCCTGTTCTGCAATTTGATGATGGCACATGTGCAGATGCAGAGACAGATCCTTATGCTAGCCTACAAGTTTGACTTATTACATCATTCTTTTCATAAGACAAGTCTGATTCACTTGACCGTTTCCAGATATTTAACTACTTGAAGAAAGTCCTTCAACTCTTCCCCTTTTAATCCACTTTATTTATAATGGTACAAGTTGAAGAGATGCTCTTTAGAGGCATGTGACTGAAGTTTTCATGTTTATAAGCCCATTCACTCTCTACTGTACCCCCCTATAGAAAACAAGCTTTGGAGCATCACCTGCTTCCCCAGCAGCCAAGCCCCATGCCGAGTGTTTGGCTGGATCCTTTCTACACAAGGTGTTTCTTTAATATCTTCAGCTCTCAATGAAATAAGTTCCTCTCATTTCCTTCATCATGTGAATAGCTTTGCAGCTTGTTCACATCTGCTGTCTGCACCTTTAGTTAAGAGGTGTTCAGCTTTATTTTTTCCTTATGCTGTTACACTTTCAATTATATTATCAATTTGGCAACACAACTCTGTAAACCTGTTCTCATATAAAAGCCTTGCTGAATTAACACACCTCCCATGAAGTAACAGGAGTGCAAGTCCTTCACAGTTGTGTAAGAAGGGGGGAAGAAAAGCAGGAAAACAAGTTCTCCTCAGCATTTCTCATACTAAAACTCCTGGGGTTGTTTAAATGAAGCCATTTAGGATACTACCTGTTTCTAGGAGAAAGGTATAATGACTTTACTCCTAAAAGTCTGTTTAATAATTAAGTGAGCTTTATGCTGCTGCTTTCGCAGAGCTAGTAAAGAGGTTACCTTGGCATGCATGATTTCAAGTTATGGAGTTACTTATCTCTACAGTGAGCATACAAGTGATATAACACATCATGAAGAAGTCCTCACCAGTTTTTGCTGTCTTTACCAACTCAAAAATCCTATCCTCTTTCAATGAAGGCAGACCCTGCCCTCCCTCCCACACATCCATTAGGGTCAATAAACAGGCTCAGAATTCAGCTCAAAAAAACAAAAAGAGACCCAGCCAGAAATAGCTCGATGTACAGTTCTGTACAGAGCAGTTACATATGCTGATAACCAGCCTGTGACACATGACTTCAACCATTCCACCCAGGTTTCCAGACAAGCAGTTCATGTTTACACAAATAAAGGATGATTAACTCCCACACAGATACCACTCGGGCAACAGAGGGAAATGCCAACATAGTCAACACCTGAAAGAAGCAAACTACTTTAAACAGACTTATAATGCAAGGCCCAGGAGAAGAACCAGTCTCAGTGCATTGGAACATACCTGACTGCTCTTCTCTAAGGCCTTCATCTGTTATAGAGCAGATTCTGGAAATTACTTTTTAACTTCCTTTTCACCAGCTACAACTCCAGAACAATAAATCAAGCTTTGAGGGTCAGCTACATGCATTATAAGCATAATAAAAGGCATCAGAATCTGTTACCATATTTCTATACACTCAAAAAACCACCAAACCCACAACCCCAAAAAATAACCCTCATCCCAGCCATACTGCCATTTTGTCCTTCAGAAATGACCTTGTACTCATTGATTATCACTTTAAGATGAAAGTACCTTTTAGATGCTCATTGCTGCTCTCTGAAAAACTCCACATCAGTGGAGTTCACTTTAGCTACTGCACCTTCCACGAGCCTCAGCCTCCCCTACTGCTCTTTCCAGAAGGCTGCTGCACCTCTCCCTTCCCCCCCACTCCTTTCACCTTGGCTGCAGCAACCCTGCCCAAGTGCCCGCACCTGCGGCTGGCTCGGCCAGGAAGGCTGGGGCTGTGCTCAGGTGCAGCGCTCTCGTACTGCACAAAACACAACTCGTGGAGCAGCTCTGTCTCACCTCTTTGCAAAGAGCACTCAACCAAATTTCTGTTCCCTGATCTGTCCATTCTCCTTTACGGTTATAGTCGCAGACTTAGAACTGACTGAGATATGAAACACCAAGTCTGGGGACTGCCTCAGACTGATTTCCAGGTGGAGAAGGTTCAGGTGAACCTAATCTGTGAGGCATTTGGGAGAGGAGAATAAAAGGAATCACCTGTAGCTGGGTTAATTGTAAGGAACATCCCCTGCTATGGGCCTGGGCTGGGCTGGGCTAGGCTAGGCTAGGCTAGGCTAGGCTAATTGACTATTTCTGCTGCCTTTGCTCAGTGCACAACAATGATAGACAATGGAAAAGCCAACAACATAGCTTGTTGGATTTGAGGGTTTTTTTAGTCTGCTTAAGACTTTGCACATTAGCACAGAAAATATGTGCTACGTAAGTGCTACATAAATCTACATAAAGTTGCTCCTCTTTCTTTGAAGCAATGAGCTCAGGGGTAATGATCCTCCAGTTTTGCTACTGCTGTCCTTTGACCTTGCTACTTTTTTGTGCCAGTACTATCTGTGATACAACAGTTATTTGAATGACTAAGAAAAGGTAAATGTGCAAAATACAAGTTTGAGGATTACCCCAAAATATTCTACTGGAAACACGAGATTAACTGTTAAAGCCAAATTCTCTCCCCTCTCCTCCCTCCCCCCCCCAAAAAAGAAAAATGTCAAGAGAGGCAAAACCTAGAAACATATTGAGTTGTGGGGGCTACCCTGCACCAAAGTGAGCTATGCTGGTTATACTGGGATGAGTGGAGGCTTTGCTAGATTAATTCTGCTTTTGTTTGATTTGCAGAGATTTGAAATGCAAATGAAAAGCCAGGTGTGAGTCCCTGCAATTGAAATCTTCTAAATATTATTTACCAACAGAGTAAAAGAGTAATCAAAGATTAGAGGTTAACAAGTAAGAGTCTTTTTTCTTGAAGAAATGTAGAATTCCAATGTTATTTTCATTCTTAAGTTCTTCAAAAGAGTCATGCTTGGAGTTACACAACTTTTTCTTGGCAAATTATTGTAACAATTATAGGAGAGGTCTGAGCAACTGGAAAGAACAACACAAACTATTTTAATTAAAGAAAATCCTTAAAACTGGACAAACAATTTAACTGCAGTTATGATGGTACTGAAAAGTTACTATGGAAGATGCTTGTAGCTGAGATAGGCTTAAAAAAAAATGAAAGGACTGTTAACTACGTGTAGTTGCATTATTGGCTTTGCAATTGTTGGGCACGCCAGTATATGCCCAAATCTACTCTACGCCAGATAAACTGCTTGCAAAGCAAGCTCCATTAGAAAGTTCTCCATTTACATGGAATTCAAGACACTATGAATTACACAGCAAAAAATACCCTCTGCAAATAGTTCCATCTATCTTTTTAATTTCGAAGTATTACCACAGAACCACAGACACATACTGGTTAGCATGGACCTCCAGTGGTCTCTAGTCTAGCGATTAGAGCAGAGCCGTGCTAGACCAAGTTTCTCAGGGCTTGTACAGTCAAATTCTGAGCATCTCCAAGGACAGAGATGCCACCTCCTCTCTGGGCCCCTACTCCAAAGCCCAGCATGCTCTTTGGGAATATTTTTTCTAGCATTTAGTTGGAATTTCCCTTGCTCCAACTTGGGCCTCTTGCCTCTCATTCTGTCTCAGACAAGTCTGACCCTATCTTCTATGCACCTGCCCAGCAGGTAGTTGTGGACAGTGATAGACAGGGCCTCCCTTTCACCTTCTCTTCTCCAGGCTAAACAAGTCCAGCTCCCACCTGCTGTATCACGTGCTCCAGCCCCTCGCCTTGGTGGCAATGACAAGGTAATGCCTTTCTTGTACAGGGGAGACCAAAACTGGACACAATGCTTCAGACGCTGTTTCTCATGACGCTGTGGGGAGGGGAATAACTACTCCCTTTGATCTGCCGCTTAGGATGTTGCACTGAAGTTTAGGCAGCTGACCGAAAACTATTTGTATGGGAAACTCTATCTGTAAAAGTGGCCAGAGAAAATGACATAGCCATACAAATCACTGTGTTCGAGTATTAGGCTACATAATTGGAGAGTACATGTACAATATTACATGGATGTTTCCATTTATTTCTAATAATTAACGGGTGTGCAAAAATAATGGGATTTAAATTGTGTCCCCAAACCTGAGGTTCATGCAACTGAACGCTCATCTTCCCTTTTAGAAAACACTCATAAGCAGTGATACACGTATTTTTTTCTTAGCATGAAAAAGAATACAATAGTCTGTGTGGCATGTCAGATGGCAGTTATCATAAAAATGTCCTTGGGCCACCAAGCATTTCCTTGTTAAACAATCTCAGTGTATTATTCAGGTTACATTACACCAGCATTTAAAGAGATCTAGAAGCTGAATGATTTGGAGAGGCCTGGTGAGCTGGTTCCTCCCGCTCACCAGGAGGAACCCTCCCTGTGAGGGTCCCTCCCTCACAAATGATCTCTATGTGTTCCACTCTTATTCACCAGAGGGTGCTTGTGTGGTACAAGGCCAGGTTGTGTAAACCTGCCTGGCAATCCCATTTTGGGTCCAGACTGTGGGAAAGGAAATAAAAGTTTCCCTTTTTCATCTACTGAAATGCTTTTAGCTCCTTTCAGATTTGTCATAACAACAATACACTTAAGGAATAATCTAAAGCTGGCTTAAACCTGTGTTCAGTACAGACTGCTAAAAATGCCTTTCTCAATTTGATACGCTACACTGACGTATCGCACCTTCCTGTATCTGTTTCATTCCCTTTTGGTGGATGAAATTCAAAGGTATTACACAAAGTAATAGCTAGCCCCAAGCGAGGCAGCTAAACCTACAAATGTGGATGTACAATGAATATGATGTAGTTAAAGCTAATTAATTGCTCTATATCCATCATCATTCTGCCATTACAAAGTTCCTTTCTCTTCCCCTCAAGGGCTTTTTTCCTTTACTGTCTACCATTTCTGAGTTCTTTCCTCTGATGTCCAAAGTTCTAAGGCCCTCTTACATGAACCAAGGCTTCTTCCCCAGGCCTACTGGTATCATTTCCATGCATGTTTGTCTGAATTTCTTGCTCTTTTCTTCCAAAGGATGTGTATCTTGAGTTTAGTCCTGAAGATCTGAATTTAACACAAGTCCCCAGTGCCTTCTGGACGCGGCTCTGTAAACGTTTGCTGCTCCTGCTTTACTCTCCGAGACCTGTTCTGAAGTCAGCAGAGACAGGAGCAAGGCACTGTAACTACCTTCTCTCAGTATCTCCCCTCCTCCTATTTCAGTGGAGGGATGACTAGGTAGGGAGCAGACTCGAGCCCTCCTCATGCCCCTCTCCTTTCCGAGCAGAGGCCTAGGCACACCCGCAGAGAGGCACCACACTAACTGGCAGCTGGCACTGTCTGTCTCCCAGCAGCAGGGCATTAATAACCATTAACAAAACGCTATACAGTTCCAACATGATGTCAGTGGTATTAACCTCTGTCGTTCCTGTATCAGCACTAGTGAATGACTGTTTTTCATTTTTTTTTCTTTAAAACTTTGAAATATTCAATAGTGTTAAAACCAACAGTGGCTACTTAGAATACCTCTTATTTTCCAATTTTGAAAACAAACTATCAGTTATCAGTAGTGACTATGTTGAGCAACAGCTGAATTTATCTCATTCATAATTTTTAACGAGCTTTAAAAAAAACGAACCAAAGCAAAACCTTCATACCCTACAGACTTGTGAGCAGCTTTGGGAGGTACTAAGGATTTGCTACCTATTAGAGAAAATAGGTCCAAGAGATTTGGGAGTTTTCTGGAATTGATAGTTTATGAGCAAATTACTCTGAACTGGCGTATTATAGCAAATCTGCTACTGCTTTCAGGAGTATGAAATATGTTTTCTCAGTTCAAACTAGTAACCAGAGCACAAGCAATTCTTTTTAAATGGTATACTCATAAAGCCTCTTACAATCCTATAGTATCTAGGTATGCATTGCTTCCCAGCTCAAAACAAAATAAATGCCAACACTATAAACAAATGAGATAAAGTCTGTAGGGAGAGAGAGTTAGTATCATTTATTACAGTAATAAAGATAACTGGAACAAGATACAGTTTTCCATGTATTCAACCACATCTGTATTCTCAGATCACTAATAGGAGCATCCATGCTGAATTTCACTGTGACGATTCAGGGTCAACATGCCTTAAGATGATATGAAAGATTGCTGGATTTTCAAGACTGTCCTTTTCTTTTTTGTAGTTACAGATGAAGAAGGTCATATTTCCACTGATCATATACTTTGTTATTTACTGGCAAACTCTAAGATATGAGATATGCCTAAGCCAAGCTCAGGTTAAGTGCAGTTACATCTCCCTGTCTCCTACAATGCTTTAAGATGTCCACTTTATCACAGTGAAATCTTTGGTTCTAGAAAATAGGATGGGGTCATCAGATAAATGTTTGCATGGCAAACTAGTCCTGCCCATCTCTGGGTCTACGCTCATACCTAACAGCTACCACATTTAATATGTACAGGGAGTGGATGTGCAAGACCATGTGCAAGTGGATGGAATGGGAATGCTTTGTACTCCCATGCACTGTGTCAGCCACACAGTGTAGTCGTTTCTCCAACTTGGGTTCAATGTGGTTTGGTTTTTAAAAAAAAAGCTTTACTTCTCCAAAAACCCAAGAAGTTCATGTGATGTAGACCTTCAACTGAAAATTGAAAAAGGATATAGAAGATTTGCCACTTTTGGTTCCTCTGTGTAGAGCAGCTGGTCCCAGTGGAATAAAGGCAAGGATAAACCCATCTTCTCTGTGAACACCATGGCAACAGGGGATACTGCCACCAAAAGCAAAGTCCGCTGTGTACCAGCTCAGTACAAACCTCCATCACAAGGAGCGTTTCAGGCTGAGTGAGCTGAGAGCACAGCACAGGCACTGCAGTCATGTGGAAGCAGACAGCAGGAGGGAAAGGATGCAACATTTGCAATTCTTCAGCCCTGCTGCAGACCTCCTGAGAAAGTGTATGCTTCAGGTCAAATCAGGTCTTAGAGACACCCTCTACCAGTCAGTGAACCAGCCAGCAGCACTTAGTGAGAAGGCAAATCCGCATCCCTGTGGAAATGGCAGAAGACTGATTAATTTAATCTCATGCCCTTTCTAAGAAAAGATAGTAAGAGATAGTGAGGGGCAAAATTTGTACAAATGCACCAGTGTCTTCTTCCTTCTTTGGCAGAGAAAAGGAGGAGCAGATTCCACATGTCCACCCCTCCCCTGATCACAGCAGTCGGTAGAAGTAGGGGGGAGAATGGGTTTTCTGCAAAGCCTCTGCCTTTGAGGAAGCAGAAGGGCAAAAGCTCAGTTTTACGACTCTTGGCCCCAACACAATTTACCATTTACAAACTAATCCTCCTCCGTTCGAGAGCACAAGGCCTGCTAAAGCTCTCATGTCCACTTCTCTGATTCTTCATTGTCCACACTGACAGAGAGAAGCCGAAGACCTAATCGGTGTGTAATTCAATCGCTGTCCAGGCTGTGTCACAGCACAATGCTCTGCTTGTAGTGCCACGGGTTAAGTCAGCCAGCTACTGTTATGCACCACAGCAGGTGTGAAGAATGTCACTCGCTCTAACTGCATGTTACCACTCTGTCAAGGTCCGTTTCTGACGCTACTTTCACTCACCACTTAATGATTGTTTTTCCTACTGGCAGCAAGCTAATTGTCGGCTGTATGGTAAAAGGGCGCCTTCAGTATTTTTGACCCTGAATTGGGAATTCCTGCACAGCATAACATGGGCCTCATACAAAGTAAAACCCTCTGTTCTCCAGATCCCCAAAACATGAAGCCCTGTTAAAAAGCTCTTTATTTCCTTAGTCTTAATCCACAATTAGTAAGTTATAACTTACTACACCCGAAGTGCTTCACTCTGTTGTTCCTCACCAGGCAACACATTGGACATTGCCACACACCTTTTGGGAATGGCTTAAATCCGCAAAGCTCCTTGGTACCTACGTGTACATTAGCAAGAGACAGGTGCTTCAAAAAATTCTTATCCACATGTAGGTGGTTAAAAATCTCTGGAAAACAAAACTAAATGTGCTGCCACAATTAAATACAGATCTCGGGCCACTCTGAGAACGGCATTTGGTTTGTTTTTAAAAAAAAATTTACTACTCTCCGTTTTTACTTTCTACAAAAATTTACTTTCTACAAAAGGAGTAGAAAGTTGCACTTCCATTTTTCTTGAGTGATACCACAGTGCAAGGAAGCTGAGGAAGAGAACTACAGAGGAAGAAGGCAGGGCAACACCTGCCAGTTCATCGCCAGCGAAGCAGCAATAGGTGTGTGTATCACCCAGCCATGCTACCAGGCAGATAAGGAGACAGTGGGGAACTATTGCTGTTAAACCCACAGCAGCACGAGTGAACTCTAATTTACTGAAAGTGGCAAAAACATAGGGACGCTAACCAGGAGTACATCAGAGGATGTCTTCCCCTCACACAGATGTACATCACGCACTTTTAATAGTCATGTGTGATGTTTATTTCCATGTATAACAGTGACATATCCAAGGGATGTGAGCACAGAAACCCCCTATTCTAATGCATCTATTTCCTTAACAGCCTTGAGAATTTCATTCATGTAGAGTTTCTGATGCTATTTCTCTAATTCCTTTATTTTCATGTAGAAGCAATACAAATAGGAGGAATACCTGATGGAAGAGCTACACTGGGACAGAAATTGTACAGGCCTGTACCAGCAGGAGTAGTTTTTCATCTGAAAGAATGAACAACTGAAGTCAGCTTGATAACCCGACCAATCCAAGAATAGGATAAACCAAAATGGAAAAAATTTCCCTCAATAAAAAGTATTTCTATGTAATATACAATAAAAAGTATTTCTATGTAATTCTGTACAAGAACTATGGTTACCAATCTTACCTAATTCTGTAAAGGGATGAAATACTTTGTTCCACTTTCAGATCCTGGGAAGGCAGCAAGGAGATGAAGAAAGACGATCCAGCTTCTTACCACTTGCTACAGAAAAGATCACAATATTCATTATTCAAAATATGAATTGGACATCTGTATTGACAATGTTTAACAAGTCTTGCTTAGTGCTGAAGCCAAGCTTCTCATTTCACCCATACTCATCTACTGTCATCATTGACGGCCGATTTCCAAACATGGCCAGACACCAGTTTACATGGCAGGGGTCATGAGACATTCTTGCATCCTGAATCAGGATTTAGCAATGCCATGTGCCAAGCCTTAGAAGCATGCAGAGCATTTGTAACTGAGCACCTGCGGAAATCCCATTTCCTGACAAAGAGAGGCCTCCAATATTCATGTTTTTCTCCTGCTCTTAGGCCATGCTGTAATGAAATATGGCCTGAATAATCCTTTTATAGCTACACAGCGAAATGTCCTTGCTTAGCATTTACCCCTCCTTATGGAAGTTCAGTGGGAACTTGGTTGAGTAATCAGCAAAGATACACAGAATGAAAAACCTGGCTGATGGGATATGACCAAAACCATGCACAGGGCAGGGATACAAAGTGGACATGCAGGTTATCAGAGAAACTGGAAGGACTCTGGTAACTTTAGTGAATATAGGTAAGAGAAGAGGAACCTAAGGAGTCACATTAAATTTGGTGGTAATGCTGACAGTGCCATATGCAGGCACAGCCAAAAGAGGGACCAGTGCACAATCATGGAAAGGAGGCCAGGAGGGCTGTCGCTAGCAGCATGTGAATAATCAGAGAGCACAGGACTGCACAGAGACCTCTCTCCGGTCTGTGAGAACAGTCCAAGGGGAATAAGTTGAAGGCAGGCTCGAAGGGACTTAGAAGGGGCTGGTTGTGGGCCAGTAACGAGAACAACTTTGAAAAGCTTACGCTATAAGACTTCCTGCTCTGCAATACACTCCTAGAGTAGCCTCCTGCTGTCTGGGTTGCCCTTACTCTAAGCTGCCTTCTTCCCTTTGAAGGCCATGATGCCCTTACCCCAAGAAACATGCCTCCTTGTTCTGTCCCCTTCACTCTAACCCAGGGTTGCTGCTGCTTTACCTCTGACATGGGCTATCTGTGCCCCCTCCTCAAACTCTGGTTGCCACCTCCGCACCATCCACATCTCTATATACCCCCACATTGTCTCCCCACCCTCCATTTCCCTGACACTGTCCCCTGTGGCTGCTTCATAACCCCAGATTATCTCTGCTTTTGTTTTCTTCCCTGGCTGCTGGCTTTGGCAGTGTGAGTGTGAAGCCCAAACTATCATATGTAGCAGACTATTAGCCTGTACACGGTTCTGCGCCTAATCTCACTTTTGCCAGGCCGCTCACTGGAGCTTTAAACCAACGACTCCAAACACCAAACAACTGTGAAACACTACAACCCTCAAAATTTCTCACACACTGCCATGTACCTGTATCATATCTTCAACTGACAATACAAGTTTGGCAGTTTAGAGATCAATCATTTGTCATGGCCCTGCTGGTCTTTAGTGGTCCCTCAGCCTCATTTTGGGAACCATCATCCATCACGGTGCTGTGCAGGCTCAGTGGATGCAGAGTGACAGCCGC